>NW_016157154.1:96318-139359 GCF_001687245.7 Rhagoletis zephyria | reverse complement strand
GGAAATACATATGTATGTATGTATGTGAAACTAATACCATACTCATGGAGAAAAATGAGAGTTATTGGAAAAGGTCACGATTGAGAGAAATAGAGATTGCGCCAATCGCGGTACCGCTAATCCGCTCTTTGTGATTTTGACAGAATCAGCTGTGTGCGTGACGTCATCTTGGTGCAATTGTTGTTTGTGAGCATACGAAAAAAACAAATAACAACTTTACCCAACGTTTCGGTAACTACCTTACCATCATCAGGGGCGATTCTTTATTATAAATATCAACAAAAAAAAACAGAGGAAAACAAGATTATTTAAAATAGAAATTATGAGTTTTTGTACAAATAAAAATTAAAGATTGGTAAACAAAAATGTGTTCTGTTTTGAAAACAAACACAATCACAGATTTTTAAACTTATTTTTTATCGCATGACTTACAAGTGCACTTAGGTTAAATTGGTCTCACATAGATGCACATACATATAAAATATTAGAACGTTAAATACATTAAAAAACATATAAAACATATACACCCCTATGCTGTAATCCGTCGTAGATTCGATTTTGCTACGAATCTTAAAATTGGTATCTTCGAAATTTGTAATGTTGGTATGCCTGAATCCGACGTAGCTGTAATTTGTATGTATTTGTCGGAAATTTTCTACGAAGAGCAACTGGTGTCGGAGCGAAGCGAATTCTTTTAAAATATCAATAAAATAAAGTGTGGAAACGCAAAAATATGTATGTAAGTTGAAGTGTGAATAAAAAACAATGTATTATTAAATGTTTACAAAATTATCAAGTCGACAATCAGAACAAATCGCTCGCAATACGAAAAACTGGTGGAATGCATGAGCGAAAGGCCGGACATTGCCCGAGGCTTTGTAATAGTTAAAGGGGATGTTTTGGAATTTTGGGAAAGCGTTGCAAGATTTAAAGCAACACAATATTTAGTTGAATGGACGCCCTTAAAAAGAGGGAGCATATATTTATCATTTAAGCTAAATGGATCAGAACTGTCTCGTAGCAATCTCCTTTGTATATTAATGCGACAGTTGACTGCAGCATGTTCTTCCTCCTGAGACAATAGTGCACCGGCCACTGAATCCATTCTATTTTACTTAATTAAGAAAAGCTTTTTCAAATACGATTAAACATTTTTTTTTTAACTTCACTGTTCACTGGCGATTATATTTATTTTGATTTGTTTCTGTCAAAGCAGCTGATTAAGAACTTCGAATTTCACTATTTTAGTTGGCAACGCCGTCGATAGTTACGATCGGATTACGGAACGGAGCTACGAATTCGTAACTACGAACTTTCGGATTACAGCATAGGGGTGATAAAAAAACACAAAAACATTAAATACATTGAAAAACATAATGTATTGCTACCATCCATCTGTGGTAATTTCAACCGTAACCCTAATATAAGATTAGCATACCGAACCAACTACACACTATCTTCGATATTCACACGAACAAAAACACCGATCAAGCCCCACCAACAAAACAACGTAGTATATGAAATCACATGTAAAGGCAGCAAAAACGAAAACTGCAACAAAGTTTACATAGGGACAACTAAGCGAGCATTAGGCGTTCGCCTTTCAGAGCACGAAGCCGACATAAACTAAAAGAAGAACAGCACAGCATTAGCACAATACGTACTTACCAGTGGTCATACGGCTGATCTAACTAACGTTAAAATATTGGACAAGGAGAAGAGGGAACGGGCAAGATACACAATAGAGAGTTTACGTATACTGCAAAAAAGGGAAAAAACAATCAACAAGAAGGAGGACACGGATGATATCGCGGCTGCTTACATGTTATGTTTGTAGCGAATATTTAGTTTGACGAAATTACCACAGATGGATGGTAGCAATACTTTATGTTTTTCAATGTATTTAACGTTTTTGTGTTTTTTATATGTTTTATATGTTTTTTAATGTATTTAACGTTCTAATGTTTTTATATGTATGTGCATTTACATATGTGAGACCAATTTAACCTAAGTGTACATGTAAGTCATGCGATAAAAAATAAGTTTAAAAACCTGTGATTGTGTTTGTTTTCAAAACAGAACATATTTTTGTTTACCAATCTTTAATTTTTATTTGTACAAAAAATCATAACTTCTATTTTAAATAATCTTGTTTCCCTCTGTTTTTTTTGTTGATATTTATAATAAAGAATCGCCCCTGATGATGCTAAGGTAGTTAGCGAAACGTGGGGCAAAGAAGTGGAGGTAAAGTGTTTTTCTTGCACATGGAGAAGTAGATCGACCAGCCTACAATAATACCAAATATAACAAAAACTTGATCAAAAGCTTACAAAGATAACAACTTTAATATTTGTGCGTTAATATTTCTGCGTGGTTTTAAACAATTATTGAAACATTACAAAACAAAATGAAGTATGCAGTGGCAAAGTGTAATAGTGAAAACAAAAGAAAAGCATGCGATATAAGTTTTTTTCGTTTCCTTCGGACGCGAACCTGGCGAAAAAGTGGAAGAAGTGCTGCCGGCGCACAGTGTAAGATTTGACCCATCTATCTGCTTTTAATTCTGTAATTCGAAAACTATTGAAGATAGATTAATAAAATTTTGCACAAGGTACGTTATAAGATAGGCGAAGCTTTTTACAAAAAATTGGTCATTTAGAGTTACTGCCACGCCACCCTATTATATAACTGCAATTTATAAAAATGCAAAAACTGAAATATTTAACTAACTACAAAGGCTAAAATGCCTAAAATAAATATTTAGAATTTCCCTATAACAATGAATTATAAACTGGCAAAAATGGACTAAAAAATAAATTTTTTTTTAATTATGTGCGTGGAAAATATCGATAAAAAATCAAGTTGGGTCAACGGAATTCCGTTATAAGTTCAATATTTCTTGCTCTATTTACAAAAGTGGGATACTATTGGAAAGGTTGTGAACTAGGCTTTCTCTATTCAAAGCGGAAATACAAGAATTTGTCTCGGCCGAGATGAAATTCAAATAAATTACTCGAAGAAAATGAAATTCCTAGTAGGCCTAAAAAATGAAAATTTCATCAAAACCTGCACTTTCCAACCGCTAAAATTGTGTTGTTTAAAGTCAAAGAGGAGTGGTAAATAAACTGAGATACAAACTTTATCGAATAGTAGCGGATAACGAGTTTGCGGGTCTAATGAAATTAATAAATTGCTAAAAATAAATCTAAATTAACATCGTTTTACTTTAACATGTAATACTCAGTCCTAGTTTACTAAAATCCCGAAAATGTATATTCATTAAAAAGAACATACCTAAAAAATAACACGAAAATGGTATTTTAGCAATTGTTGCATAAATCACAAAACACCGACAAATTAAACATTGCGATTCAGTTCCAAATATACAATTTTAAATAATACTGCGCTCGGTAATCTTCCAAATCGAATCCCGTCCCGCCCTACACTTTGGTTTAAATTTTGTAATTGTTATTGTTTCGTCTTTAGCAGACATTTCTAAAAACATTTTTGACGTTGTTTTGAAATTTGGCGACATAAAATAATGTAATTAATATTTTCTAGAATATGGAAATAATACACTGTGCGGCGAGGAGATGCATTAAACACCAAATCAAGCTATGTGTACATGAAGCACTTTACTAGTGAAGATATTGAAAATAACACACAGTTCGAAATGGGTAACATATTGTGTATTTTCATATTAATTGCATTTAATATCGTTTTCGTAAACGCCTTAGGTTTTGCAAACCTTCGTTGTTTAAAACGTGGTGCGGTGCATACCATTTACGAAGAAAATCTGGGGGGTTCCCAGTGTGCGGAAAGAGCTCAGCACAGGGAAAACAAAAGAATTGTCAGCAAGTTACTTGAGCAGAGTGAGACTGCCGTTGCCACTGCAGGTAACAATTTGCATTTATATAAAGCTATGGAGTCAACACCTGTGGAGTTTATGGTGGTTGGCTATGGTCCGTAAATATGCACTCTCCGTGGCTTTTTACAATAGCGAGTCCAAAAATTCACTTTGCTGTACACCTTCCTTTTGGTCTACATGAAATTGCAAACACTGTTAATACATCCATTTTTTCATGTGCTAAAAATCGTACTTACCTAAAGGGCTACTTGTCCAAAATTATTGCTACGTGTTCCTAATTAATCAATCTTTGTATATATATTGAGTCCTGCAAAATTGGACCATGTAATATTAAAATTAACACATTTTTCTGCATTGTTTACATATTTTTCTATTCGTTTTGGCATTTCTCTCTCGCAATTCACCAAGATGACGTCACGCAAAAATTACCCTCAAAAATCCTCTCTCATTGGCGCAATCTTGTATTCTATCATTCTTGGGAAAAGGTGGTGTGGCAACTCCCATGCAAATAGATTTTTCTATGCTGCATATCTCTGGAGGTGTTTATTGCAGAGGACTGGAACTTGGCACCGAGATGTGTATACAAAATTAATTCCATACTTATGGAGAAAAATTTGCGTTATTCGAAAAGGTTCCTCCCGTACAAATTTACTGTTTTATACTGCTTATTACTAGAGGTATTCATGGTAGAGTACTGGGACTTGGTACTTGAGTATGTATTTTATACCAATTCTAAATTCATGGAAGAAGATTAGGGTTATAACAAAAAGGAGCATGGCACTTCCAGTACAAATTTACTTTTTCTTGCCACATTTCTCTGGAAGTGTTCGTGGAAGAATCATGGAACTTGGTTTGGAGTTGTGTATGCAAAATGTATCAATTGCTCATGGAAAAAATGCGAGTTATTAAAAAGAAGGCATGACGCCTCCCATACATACTAAAAACTTCTTAATACATATCTCTGGTAGGATAGAAAATCTGTCGAAGTATTTTAATTTGTTATGGAGATTTATTTTATAAGTGCCGTACTGACAGAATAAATTTCATTAAATAGAAAAGAGAGAGCCGGGTTCGTCCTTTTAATCTAAAGCTCTCTTGAGGCATTTGCTACAGTAATGAGAAGTGGTATTTTATCAAGGCCAGGTTACTAAATTTGAGTTAGAGATATTAGAACCCGCCGTGGCACCTCCAAGAAGGTTACACGTTCACTCGTCGTATACCTGGAACCATTTTAAGGTAAACTTAGAGGGATTGATATCTTTCGTATGCCTAGCGTGCAGACGAGATTTTATAATTTGATAGTTTTAAACGGCCTAAATACCTTAACCAGCTTAAAAAATAACGAGCTATAACGAAATGGGCACAGAAATAAAATCTAACATCATTAAATTATTTTTCATATTTGTATAAAAGCGCGGGGTAAAACCCGCGGGTATAAGCTAGTATGTATATATTTTAGTTGGAAGTACGTTTGGCTCGTCGCTCTCTTCATCGCTCCACTACATTCCTCTCCTTAGTTTTATTCAGATACCACAAATGTATGTTTTCTTCGAAAATACTCAAGTACTATCAGTGGAGTACTCAGAGAACTTATAGTCAAATACCTTTTACTCGCAGTAGTTGCGGAAGGCAAAGTAAATACTCTACACGTCTTGCTATTGATCGGTAGTTTACGTACGCTTGCGGAAACTGGTTTATGCTTACTCACACTTGACCCGAACGATGAGAGTAAAGGAGGGAAAGTATTTGCGCGGCGATCGGATGTCTTGTTAGGCCGTTTAATTGGAATTGCGCAGGAGTTTATTATATACATTACTAGCTTATACCCGCGGGTTTCAACCCGCGCTTTTATAAAAATATGAAAAATAATTTAAAAATATAAAATAAATATAAATAATATAAAATAAATCTCAGAAATATGTATGTATGGGAGGCGATATGCCTCCTTTTTAATAACTCACATTTTTTCCATGAGCAATTGATACATTTTGCATACACAACTCCATACCCAGTTCCAGTATTCTTCCACAAACACTTTCAGGGATATGTGGCATGAAAAAGTAAATTTGTACTGGAAGTGCCACGCCCCTTTTTCTTATAACCCTAATCTTCTTCCATGAATTTAAAATTGATTTTACATACTCCAGTACCAAGTCCCAGTACTCTACTATGAACACCTCTAGAGATAAGCAGTATAAAACAGTAAATTTATACGGGAGGAACCTTTTCGAATAACGCAAATTTTTCTCCATAAGTATGGAATTAATTTTGTATACACATCTCGGTGCCAAGTTCCAGACCTCTGCAATAAACACCTCCAGAGGTATGCAGCATAGAAAAATCAATTTGCATGGGAGTTGCCACACCACCTTTTCCAATGAATGATAGAATACAAGATTGCGCCAATGAGAGAGGATTTTTGAGGGTAATTTTTGCGTGACGTCATCTTGGTGCAATTGCGAGAGAGAAATGCCAAAACGCATAGAAAAATATGTAAACAATGCTGAAAAATGTGTTAATTTTAATATTACATGGCCCAATTTTGCAGGAATCAATATATATACAAAGATTGATTAATTAGGAACACGTAGCAATAATTTTGGACATGTAGCCCTTTAGGTAAGTACGATTTTTAGCACATGAAAAAATGGATGTGTTAAGAGTGTTTGCAATATCATGTAGACCAAAAGGAAGGTGAACAGCAAAGTGAATTTTTGGACTCGCCATTGTAAAAAGCCGCGCAGAGTGCATATTTACGGACCGTAGCCAACCACCATAAACTCCACAGCTGTTGACTCCACAGCTTTATATAAATGCAAATTGTTACCTGCAGTGGCAACGGCAGTCTCACTCTGCTCAAGAAACTTGGTGACAATTCTTTTGTTTTCCCTGTGCTGAGCTCTTTCCGCATGCTGGGAACCCCTCAGATTTTGTTCGTAAATGGTAGGCACCGCACCACGTTTTAAACGACGAAGTTTTGCAAAAGTTAAGGCGTTTACGAAATCGATATTAAAAGCAATTAATATGAAAATACACAATATGTTACCCATTTCGAACTGTGTATTATTTTCAATATCTTCACTAGTAAAGTGCTTCATGCACACATACCTTGATTTGGTGTTTAATGCATCTCCTCGCCGGCAGCACTTCTTCCACTTTTTCGACAGGTTCGCGACCGTAGGAAACGAAAAAAACTTATATCGCATGCTTTTCTTTTGCTTCCACTATTACACTTTATCAGTCCACACTTCATTTAGTTTTGCAATGTCTCAATAATTGTTTAAAACCACGCAGAAATATTAACGCACAAATATTAAAGTTGTTATTTGTTTTTTTTTCGTATGCTCACAATCAACAATTGCACCAATATTACGTCACGCACACAGCTGATTCTGTTGAAATCCCAAAGAGCGGATTAGCGGTACCGCGATTGGCGCAATCTCTATTTTTCTCAATCGTGACCTTTTCCAGTAACTCTCATTTTTCTCCATGAGTATGGTATTAGTTTCACATACATACATACATATGTATTTGCATACCAAGCTCGAGTGCTTTACCCCAAACATTTGAAGAGATATGCAATATGAAACTTTCAGTCAGTATGGGAGGTGCTACGCCCCTTTTCCAAAAATGTCCATTTTTCTCTGTGAATATGAACATGATTTTACACAGTGTTGGCAAACTTTTGATCTGATTAACGATTAAAAATTAACGATTAAAATGTTAATCGCGTTTGACGATTAAAATTAATTAATCGTAATCAACTGTACGATTAATGATAACATTTTTTTAATGGTTATTCGATAGCTGCGATTACGTTTAATTAATTTAAAACATTAATCGTTAATCCAATTAAAAATAAAATCTGATTAATTTGTCTAGTTTTCCGAGTTTGACACCAAACACCAGTTATAGTAATTATTTTGTGTTTTACGCTTATAAAAAGCACATAATATAAAAATATTATAATTATTGTTATTAGTAATACATAAACTGGGAACTTTTATAAACCTAGTTTGTAAATATCTTAATGAAAATGCACACCAAATTGCTTAAATTGATGAGGAAGCCCGACTTAGCCATACCGGATTAACTTGCTTTGTGTGCACAGGGAAATTCCAGCATAACTTAATTAATCACCAAACCTACTTAATCAAATTAAGAGTTAATGATTAAAAATTATTTTTTTAATCGCGTGTACGATTAACTGTTTAGTCAGATTAAAATTAATCATGATTAACTGTAATCAGATTGAATTTCATCGAATTAACTAACTGACTAAAACATCAATCGATTAATGCCATCATTGATTTCACATACATATCACTATACCAAGTTTCAGTTCTCTCCCACAAATACTTCCAGAGATATGTATGTAATATGAAAATTCCAATTTGTATGGGAGGGGCCTTGAGTTATCNATAGTAGCCTATTTTCCAACATAGGCCATAAGCTATCTCTGTGCGAAATGTCATGCAAATCTGTTCATTTTTGCCGCGTATTAATTTAATTAAAACTTTTTTAACAGATGGAAACTCTTCCAAAAAATTAGCCTATTTTCCACTGTAGGTCATAAGCTATCTGCTTGCAAAATTTCATGCAAATCCGTTCAAACTTTTCCGCGTATTATTTAATTAAACTTTTTTAGCAGGTTGTAACTCTTAAAAAAGTAGCCTATTTTTCAACCTAGCTCTTAAGCTATCTGTGTGAAAACTTCCATGCAAATCAGTTCACTCATTTCCGCGTATTAATTTAATGAAACTTTTTTAACAGGTGGCAACTCTTAAGAAAAGTAGCATATTTTCCAATCTAGGTCATAAGCTATCTGTGTGCAAATTTTCATGCAAATCCATTCAGTCGTTCCCGCATATTAAATAAATTAAACTTTTTTAACAGTTGGCAACTCTCAAAAAAAATAGCCTATTAACCAATCTGGCCCATAAGCTATCTGCGTACCAAATTTCATGCAAATCCGTTCAGTCGTTTCCGCGTGATAATTTCCCAAGCATCCAAACATACAAACTTTCAGATTTATAATAATAGTAAGATAAGATATATATGATATACCTAAGTACATATGTATGTATGTGCATAGATACGTATGTGCATAGATACATATGTGCATAGATACATATGTGCATAGATACGTATGTGCATAGACACCATGGTGTCGTGTCGTGTGTAAAGCCCCCAAATGCAGTTCTTTTTTGTTTCCCCGCGACGACGCCTTGGCCAGAAAGTGGGTAGAGCTCTGCCGGCAGGAGAAGCCATAAAATTTAGACACCAGCGTAATATGCATGAAGCACTTTACGGACCACTTTTAAACACGACATGTTAAGTTGAAAACGTTGAAATACCACAAATTACAAATTAAAATCAGAGGTAAGCATTGACCACTTTCTGCAGGAAAACATACGCTGCGACAAGATATTATCACTTTTTCGGCACCTGCAATACAAACACAAAAATTCTAAATAGTTAATTAATAAGACCTATTCTCTTGAACACATTTCAAGAGTGGTTGTATATTTTTTGTTAACGTAGTGCTTAATTTTCTATATTCAAAGATGGCTTGAGAAATTGGTGAATCGAGAAGAAAACACATTTTCTCACTGCAAATTCACTGCTGTCAACTCATTGTTCTTCGCCATATTCTTTGTTTGCCCGTTGCCACAAATGTCATTCTGCGGGAATGCGCAATCTTGTATTCTATCGTTCTTGCATAGACACGATCCAGAAAATAAAGGTCGCGCCATTCGCGGACCGCTAACCCTCTCTTCGTCGATTTGACAGCATCCACCCTATCGCTGACGTCATAAAATACTTTTGTTTACATTCAATGTTGCCAACTTGATGCTTTTCGCGCCAAATTTAGTGGGTATTCAAAACGCGAAAATTTATGAGTTTGGTGCTTGGTGCGTTTTTGGTGCTTTTGTTTTTAGTTTGAAGACACCCAATAAGAAAATCTTAAAAAAATGTACGCAAAATTTATAGCAACCGTAAGTGTGGTAAGCAACTTTACAAAAATTTTAACAAAATCATGGCACGGTGACATAAGCGACAAGAAAATATGTGGCAGCACCCTCAATCATGCCAGAAGAAATCGACCGTCGTGTAAGAAACATTGATTTTTATTAATTTGAATCGGAATCTTTACAATAAAATTATGTATGTATATAAAGTCCATAAAATATACCAATAAAAATTTAGTGCTTTTTCAAATTCAAAACTTGGCAATACTGCCTTTTGTTCGATGCTTCCTCTTTTTCTTGTCGAGTTCGTCTTGCTCTCTCATTCTGGTATTTTTTGACATCACGGCCAGTTGCTCTCAGCTCGATTGGCGCAATCTTGTATTCTATCATTCTTGTGCAATTGAGATTGCGTCGATCAGAGAGGATTTTTGAGAATAACTTTTGTGTGATGTCACACTGGTGCAATTGCGAGAGAGAAATGCCAAAACGTGAGCAAGAATGGAAGAAGAAGAAAAAATGTTGCAAGGAAAANTACAAGATTGCGCCGATCAGAGAGGATTTTTGAGAATAACTTTTGTGTGACGTCACACTGGTGCAATTGCGAGAGAGAAATGCCAAAACGTGAGCAAGAATGGAAGAAGAAGAAAAAATGTTGCAAATTCGTTAAGAGAGGAATAGCGGTCCGAGATCGGCGCAACCTTTGTATTCTCTCAATCGTGATTCTTGTTTGTGTAGATACATATATAAGTGTCCGCATATATTTTTTCTCGTCACTTGCTCTGTCGCTTCACTGCAGCAAAACCAAGTTGTGGGGAAAACCCTGACGATTTGCGTACAATTGAAACCATTGGTTTGAAGATAGCGCAAATTGATGTGAAAATTTCAATTTCATTTAAATATATTTATGTATGCATGTACATATGTACATATGTAAGAATGTAGTTTCGAATTAAAAAAATCGGATAAAGTTTTTCTTTCGCCATTCATACACCTCTAATTTTAGTATTTATTAAAAAAAACTCAATGAAATTCAAAAACTATATCTTGCATTTGGTTTTACTCAATACCAATTTGAGCTGTCGCAGTGTTATCAAAAAAAAAAANTGAGCTGTCGCACAGTGTTATCAAAAATAAAAAAGCTATCAATGGGTAGGTTCAGAAGGCGCAGCAGTTGCTAAAAAAAAACAGTGATCGTTATGCGTCTTCTGAACGACTTCATACATTAGCTGTCAAATTCAACTCTCAAAGGTACACACCAACATGTTNCTCATTGCGTAAGTCGTAAATTAGGCTGAATTGTACGACTCGACAACATTAGCATTGTCTACTGTCGTGCTGAAATAAGTAAACGACGAAAATTGTCGAAAACTATGCAGTGCTGCCAAGTTCTTCCGTTTTAATACACTAGTCGAGTGGAAATTTTAGGCAATGACGCTAAATTTTCGATACGATTCGACTCGACTCTCGAAAAACGACTTGCATTCGGCACGACTCTCGCAATGAGGCTGTTGATCAGAAGTACGCAACAACGCGTGCTGAAGGTGCAATCACACCAGTTACTGAGCTGTTGCGCCTTCTGAACGTGCCCAATGAAAATTCGTTTCTCTTGAAATCAAGTTATATGGCTGCGNAAAGGGACGGTACTGGTTCTTCATCTATCCCAACTCAATGCTTGCAACTGTCTTTTTTAACATGGCGATGTCCTACGAAGTGACAATTGTCGCCCTCTGCAGAACTTTTGAACTTGTTCTGAGCTGACTCTGGCTTAGATGGTTCTGATACAGTTCATATAACAACAGTTCTTAGATAGTTCAAAAAGGGTCACCTCCGGGCTAGAAAAAATGTGGTTAGTTTTGAGCTGGTTCTAATATGTATAGTATAGAGCCTTTTCTGTAAAAAATCACGCATACAATTTTGTAAATAAAAATACCTCATTTTATGTTTAAAGAGCTATTTGTTTTGAACTAATTTACTTTTTGAAGCAAACTGTGTGTCAATTATTCCTTTATATTCTAAAACCGTTATTCTTAAAAATAATTTATATTTGTTACGTATAATGGGCAGTGTTGTCATTTTAGCCGGTTTCGATAGCAAACAGCCGGAGAAATTTCGATTTAGCCGGCAGCCGATTTGTTAGCCGTTTTGCAGAAAAAAATTAGCCGTTTTTAGCCGATTTCGCTATTTTCCTTGTTTTCTTAAATTTCAAATATGTATATATGTTTCCATTTTTGACTAAGCCACCCAAAATCTGTTAGAAATGGCTACTAGCCTTATCGTGGAGAAAATTTTCATGTCAGGCAGGGCTATATAAAATTGGGCCGATTTCGCTTATTTTTATTTTAAACGAATATATTTTCTCTAAATAAGGCCGTAACGGGGATTTTCTTCATAAAATGTTTGTTATAAATGTCTTAATTTTAAGTGTGAAGTTTTATTCGCAAATTTAGAAAATAAGATATTGTTCACTGTTAAGACACTTAAGATGCGTTTGTGTTTGGATATAGGCCAACAAACAGAACAAATATTATATGTAGATATTGTCTTCCTAGATAGCGCATATTCAATTCTGCCTAAATTACCAAACATCATTTTTGCCAACTCCCAAATGTTTAGGGTAAGGGAAAAATTAATATTTTCAAGCACTATGGTCACATATGTATTTTTTTAAACAAACTTTTTTGCTGAGAACTTATTTAAATTCCAAAAACCGAATGCCAACTTTAATTAAAGGAACCAACACTGAAGTGAGTCAAAATGAAAATAAAAGAGCACAAATTTCTATGTAAAACAAAACTCTCTGGGAATCCTACGAGACATCTGCCGGTCATATGACCGGTCATCCAAATGGGAGATCTGCAGTCTTTTGGCATCATATTTTACATCAGAATTGAAGGGATTTCTGAAAAATCTGACCAGTTCATTTGTGTAACTGTGATTTTGCATCCCTTGTCAACATATGGCCTCGGTTGATGTTAACTTAAGGTCGTTGTTTTACTGCCTTAAAATTGAAGGGACATTTTTACTGCGTTTTTTATGTGTATTGGTTTCTATTTGAGTGTATTGAGAATCGGTCAGTCTGAAACGGCCTTGAGGGAAGACAATAGGTTTGTTCGTCGAAAATCCAGCGAGAATTATCACTCAAAACATCAGATGGTAAGAAAAAATGCTCCCAAATTCTCTCTCATGTAGAGAAACTTGCAATTTTCTGTACGAACGACTCTGTACAGTCCGACTTTCTTCAACATATGTTTCAATTTCTTGTCGGGTTTACTATATCGACTCTGGTTGAGATTGCATTCCGATTAAGAATACAGTTTTTTTTTGCCGAGTACCTTTCAAATCATTGGAATTAACTAAATTAATTATGTAAACAAGTATTAACTTACATTTTTCATTTTAAAATCGCTCCAGTTTGTAAATTTTTAAATTTAACGAACTTGTTTATTCAAATTATCATCGACAAAAAATCCCACCATGTGCCACAATCATATGTTTTTCCTAATTGCAAATTCTTGCTGGCAAAATTTTTTCCGGCTCGAATTTGTAACTTCTCTCCAAGAAATAGTCTTTTTACTCGTGATTTATTTAAATAAAACATGCGAAATTTAGTTGAAGCATTTTAGCCGGTTTTATTTGCCAATATAGCCGGTTCGTCCAAAAAGTTCTGGCAACACTGATAATGGGTATTTCTGGGATACCTATAATTAAAAATCTGAACTAAGTCGTGTCAAAAAATGAGAAAAACGATGATATATTAAATGATTATTTGTGATAACTCAGCGTTAAATTGGATTAAATTTATTGAAATGTAATACATAGAATTTCCGGCATCTCATAAGAAATATAGAATTTTGAATATTTACAATAGTTTTCATGCTAAATATTTATTTAAGGATGGCTCATAAGTATTATAACATAAACAAATAAATACACGTTTCTAACTGTGTTGGAAATTTAGTAGAATTCTAGAAACTGTTATAAAAACTTCAATATTTAAATCAGTTTATGAGTATGCAGTTCTATAGCCCATTAAATTTTAGTATAATTAATCGCGCTGATTTTTTATAACTCTTTTTACGCACGCTCTTGAAGGCATTCTCATATTTAAATATTTTCGTTTAAGATGCAAGATTACACTTTACTACATTAAAATTTGATGGGCTACAAAACAGAATACTCGAAATAGTTCTATCAAGTTTTGCTAGTGAGTGAGTGAAAACGTGAAAGTATTTGCATTTTCTGCCGCCCTTTTTCATTCGGAGAAGAATAGCTGAAATTTGACAAACACCAGCTAAAACAAAAAAAACAAAATACAGGTAATTATTGTATTTGTTGAATCGATACCACCTTATATGAATTCGCCTTGTTTCGGGTGCTTAGTGATACATTTACGTATGTACAGTATCGTTCATATCAATAGCACTCCCATTTCAAAGTGAGATTGTTTACCACTTTTGTTTATTTTTTTAAATCTGATTAAAAAGTCAAACATTTTGATGAAAAATCGTTAAGTTTAACTTTCGTTTTGTATAAAGTTTTAAAACACGGTTAATATTATTTTATTTTAAGCATGATCATTTAAATAATAAAAATAATTTTAACTCTCAATATATTGTGAATATTTAAAAAAGAAATGGTGTACGCAGACCTTTCCTGTCAAGTGTAGCTTAACTAAATTTTATATTTTGCATTAAATCTTATACGTACGTAGATATGTATAAAAATGACATTAATGTTACCAACAACGACTTTTTTGGAAATATTTTAGCAGTTGCCCCATAAACTATGTAGGGAATTACATATTAAATAAACGAAAACAGTTTGTTATTAGTTTTAGGGTCTAAGAAAATCGAAAAAATATAGTATATTACATTTGTGCATCTTTTGTCAGCTTTCACATGACCAGGATGAGTAGCATTGATGACAGCGCAACTAGCAACATATGAGTTTCAACCGTCCAACTCTGCATCCCTTTTTCAGTAGTTCAGAGACAGTTCTGAAATTTGTAGGGCGGAACTAGCCCTTTGACAGACTGTCCCTAAATTTTGCTGCAGGGAAGTTATATGGCTGCGTATGTATGCATGAACCAACGACTATAGTCTACAGATCACGTAATCCGACATCGTTGTATTTGTAATCGATTTTCAGAAAAAAGTTTTCGTAGCGTTTTTGATTTTTTTGGTTTTGTTTACATCGTCTTCTACCTCTTCGTAGTGATATTTTAGCGATTTTATGTCTTTTCTGCAGCGATTTTAATTATAAATTTTGATTTATTACAAATTTATGATATAATATGAAGTGCTTTGTGATTGGAACAAGTTTGTGCGTCTGTTTGATTTGCCAAGAGGCGTAAATTTGCTTGCAAAGTGGGTGCACATTTGTGGTCAGAACATTGGCATTGAAAAATCGACCGGTGCCGATAATATGCGATTGTAAAACACTCTAAATCATTAAAACTATAGGTTAGGTTAGGTTACGGTGGCAGACCCGCAAAGGGGACTCACTTAGACATTTGGTTGTCCATTGTGATACCACATTACATAAGGGAGAAATTCGTTTGGACGGTAACTGCGTAAAAAATTACAAGAAGCGCTGGGTGCTCATAATAAAGTTCTTCAAACAGCTGATGTCCACACCAGAGAGTCCCTCGGTAGAGTCGATGAAATGCGCACCGAGATGCTCGAACCGTAATCTAGCGAATGCCGGGCAGTTGAGTAGGAAGTGCTGAGATGATTCCACCTCGTCTTCCAGGCAACTGCGGCAGTAGGGATCCGTGCCGATATTGAGTCGCACCGCGTGGGGTCCCATTGGACAGTGTCCGGTCAGTACGCCTGTGAAAATCGAGAGCTGACGCTTAGCCAGCTGCAGTAGCTCCCTTGACCGCCCGTGGTACACAACCGGCCAGAAGGACCTTGCAACTTTGCAGGTCAGGGTTTTTTCGCAGCGCCCGCTGAGCCGACCGTAAGCCCATCTGTCCAAAAGCAGGCCGCAGGTTGCCAACGGAACTCCAATGCCCTCCCTGTCCGAGGTGATGGCCTCAACGGTGCCCTGCCTGGCCAGTTCATCAGCCCTGCAATTTCCCGTGATATCACTGTGCCCCGGGACCCAGATCAGCTTGATCTGGAAGTATTCCGAGGCAGTTGAGAGAGAGGCCAGGCATTCCCCAACCAGTTTTGAACACACCATTAGCGATCCCAGCGCCCTGATTTCCGCTTGGCTATCAGTGTATATATTTACCCTCCTTGTTGACAGTACATTGGTGCATAGCCAATCGGCTGCCTCTTTTATAGCGGCCACCTCTGCCTGAGAGACGCTGCAGAGATCCGGCAGTCTGAAAGTAAGATCTACTGAGAGTTCCTGACAGTAGACACCTCCTCCAACTCTCCCTTCCAGCTTCGATCCGTCCGTAAAGATGTTTATTGGGCCTCTTCTCCAGAGACTACCCTTCTTTCATTCATCCCTTGAGGGGATGTGCGTGGAGAAGGATCCTTTAGGGGCCAGCCTCGGGTGACTCCGGTCCATTTCTTTCGGCACGAAGTTGAAGCTTTCGAGAATCGTCGAGTGCCCGTGCGCTGGGTTAAAAGAGAACCCAGAGCTTTTGAGCGAACCGCCGCTACTTTGCCCGAAATGTCGATAGGTGCGACATTGAGCATAGCATTCAGCGCTAAGGTTGGAGTGGTTCGGAGCGCCCCGCTGATCCCAACGAGGGCTGCCCTTTGCACGCGCTCTAGCTTCCTGACATGAGTGGTCTTTTCCAGTGAACTCCACCAGACGATGACCCCATACAACATTATCGGCTTAATTATGGTTTCATATAGCCAGTGCATCACTTTTGGGGAGAGGCCCCATCTCTTCCCTATGGCATTCTTGCAGCAGTAGGGAGCCACCGATGCCTTCCTCACTCGTTCCTCGATATTAGGTTTCCATGACAACTTCCGGTCCAGGATCACGCCCAAGAATATGACCCCATCAGAGACGCCAAGTGGAACACCCCCTATCGAGGGGAGCTGGGCATGAAGCTTTTTGTACCTCCTGGTAAAAAGAACGAGCTCCGTATTTCCAGGATTAACAGCAAGCCCGCAGCTAGCGGACCAATTTGTGACCCTGTTTAGGTACCCTTGCATAAGATCATACAGAGTGTTCAAGAACTTTCCTCTGACGACGAGTGCCACGACATCCGCGTAGGCAATAACCCGGCATCCTGTCCTTTCCAATTCCCCCAGGACGTTGTTTATCACGACCATCCAGAGGAAGAGTGAAAGGACGCCTCCCTGCGGGGTGCCTCTGCTTACTTTACGCTGCTCAGAGGCGTTGCCCCATTCCGCTGTGACAGTTCTGTCGTGCAGCATGTGTGAGATGAGCCTTACTAGATAGCTCTCGACTCCGAGCTTAGTAAGGGCTCTTATTATCGCCCCGGGAAGGACATTATTGAAAGTCCCCTCGATGTCAAGGAAGGTACCCACTACAAAATCTTTGTTTTTAAGAGACTCCTCTATAATTTTGACGATTGAGTACAGGGCAGATCCCACGGATCTACCTTACAGGTAGGCGTGCTGAGAGGGGCTAAAACGCTCTCGAGGAATCCTGTTTCTAATGTGACTGATAGGTCTGAAGTCCCTCGGGGATACATGAGAGTTCTTTCCTGCTTTGGGGATGAACATGACCTTTACGCACCTTCAAGCCCCCGGGATGTACCCTCTTTCTAGGCAGCTCGCATAGATAGGGGTGAGCCAGCGCCACGAGATCTCCACAGCCTTTTGCAGCTGCGCAGGAATGATGCCATTCGGTCCAGGGGACTTGAAGGGCTTGAAAGAGACGATTTCCCAGAGCAGTCGGCGCCTCTCCAGTAGTTCACCGGAGGAGGAGGTAGAGCATTCGCACTTTCCAACACCGGTGGGTTCACGCGGTGCAGAATTTCCTGGGAAATGAGTATCAAGGAGCAGCTTAAGCGATTCCTCTCCACTCATCGCCCAGTTGCCCTTTTCGTCCCTCAGGTATGCCAAGGGTATGGGATTCCTCGCAAGGATTCGCCTAAATCGACATGATTCATTACAACCTTCTACGTCTTCGCAGAAGTTTCTCCATGACTCGCTTTTGGCCTAGATGCCTAGTCCGATCTTATAGAGTTCCCAGTCGGAGTGTTGTCCACTCTTTCTGGCTTTATTGAACAGGCGTCTACTCATTGCCCTGAGTTCTGAGAGCTCCACCGGCCACCATTTTGGTCGTACTTTGCCCCCAGGCCTACTCAGCGGGCATGAGATTTCGATGGCACTCCTACAAGCTGATGTAAACTTATCCACCATAGCATCAATCGAGCCTTCGGTGCTTAAGCTCCCCTGGGGGCCTCTGGGAGTAGTTCCCGAAGTTTTTTACTATAGAGGTCCCAGTTTGTTCTCCTAAGGTTCCTAAAGGGGATACTTTTGGGACGATCTTCGTCCAGAAAAAAACTGGATATACCTATGGTCCGAAAAGGAGTGATCATTAAGAACCCTCTAGTCGGAAACTCGGGATATTACAGAAGACGAGACTAGGGTGAGGTCGAGGACCTCTTGCCTTCCCGCGGTGGTAAAGGTCGGTTCGTTTCCTCTACTACAGATACATAAGTCTTCACTTAGAATATAATCAAAAAGTGACTCACCTCTTGCATTGATATCTGAGCTTCCCCAGCACGAGTGTCGCGAATTAGCATGTAATCCAATAATTACATCGGCTTTCCGTCGCCTCGCTTCCGCTATGGCTTCACGTAGCAGTAATGGAGGTGGTTCCACCTCGTCGTCATGAGCCACGTATGCGGATATAATCCAGAGCTTTCTGGCACCGCTATCCAGGCTGACAGTCATGTCCTCGTTGCTGAAATTAGGTAGAATTAGTGCTTTGAAATCATTTCTGATGAGCATGCAGGATCTTGGTCTACCTGCTAGATTCTGCCCCATCAGCTTGAAATTAGGCGTCCTGATCCCGGAGATACCCCTACTGCTTAGCCACGGCTCCTGGATCAGGACTACATCGGCTCCACCTTGCTCAAGGTGGATAAGGAGATTTGCGGATGCCACCTTAGAGTGTTGGAGGTTATTTGCAGGATCTTCATCCTCCAAAGTCCGCTCCAGCCACGCCAGTTCGACGTCCTCGTTTACTGAGCCTAAGAGCCTCTCTTCCTCCTCCCTTCGTAGAACCGTCCGATGCTGACGACGGATCCCTCCGTTGAGAGAGCATCCTCAGCACTTTCGGCCTCCGACATGATGGATTCTACCTCCATACTCATGGGGGCTTCTTCCGCCGCGGGCTCACGTGTTTCCGGCACCTCAGGAGGTTGAGAGCCATCACCCCTGGAATCGGATTGGTAGACTCTAAGGACTACCCTTTCGAATCCATATGTGATGACTCCCCTGGATTCAGCGAGAGGGCCAAGGGATTCCGCATTGAATAGTATCAGGAGTAGTAGAGGATTTCCTCAATCTCCTCCGGTGCGGAGGGCTCGGGGGGAGCCAGACGCGGGCACGCGGGCGGGCAGGAAGATCATTTTCCTCCACGGCTTCCAGCTTGGGGCCCTCCCAAACCTCCCCCCACCAGAGACACTGCAGACTTGTATAATGATGCCGACCGCTCGTCGGCGCATACAATTCTTTTGTGGTTGCCATGATGCCACCCACCATCCTCACAGCGCGGAGGTGGACCAGAGTTTCCTCTGACCACCTTCAGAAAGACAGAGGAGATGGCTGCTGCCACGCGCCTCCAGGTTTCCTTGGATATGGTGCCATCTTCTCTGCCTCGATCGAGGACCCCCAGGGTAGTTGATCCCGCCTGCTTAGCGATTTCGCTGAACAGAGCAGGCGCAAACCCATTCCTGGGTCTTTCTGCGTGGGAGCCTTCTCCCTCTTGAGACCTTTGTCTCTTAGGACCCGTAGGAGGCGCACTCGCGCCTGTCGGAGTAAGCCTTTCTGCCCGACGATATTTGCCGTTTAGGCATTCCCGAAAGCTTCTTGTGGGGAGCCTTCGAGAACAGACCCGGAAGAGAGAGGAGCCCGCGCTGGTGCTGGCGATTCCGTCTATCGCTCTCTCAGTCCGGCCACTTGCCTAGAGACCCCCACGCAGTTTGGTTCCGGCACTCCTGCCCTCCCAGTAGCGACAGCACCTGGCCCCCGGAAGCATTTAAGTGCGTCGGTTTCGACGCGTTCTTACCCACCGAGCGAATATCCGTTGAGGATCCCCCAGAGGTAAAAATTGGAGAACGAGGCGGTTTCGCCTCGCATACCGCAGGTGGTGCTGTAGCCCCCCCAGATGAGCCGGCTTTGGAGGTCGGCTCCGACTTCCCGCCACCCCTCGAAGGCTTATTGTTTTTTTTTTGGTTTATTGTTTTTTTGTTGTTATTGTCTTTCATATTCTGTTGGGTCCCCACTCAGAGCCGCTATCCAAAACCCGAGCGTGTAGACTATGGCGAGGGTTGACCCATGCCCTTATGTGGTCATGAGTTCAGAGCCGACCAGCGCAAAGACGGGAGTCCTCTCAACCACACCTACACCACCAACTTAACGGCGACGGGACTTGGAACGTACCCTGAGGGCTGCCAGGGTTTTAACGGGACGGGGGCAGTTGCGGCATTAGCTCACCAGCCATTTCTGCTGAGTGTCACCCCAGCATACTCAGGTGGTAGAATACCACAACCACCAGCTCAGGGATCGACAAATCCAAAACGTTTTCAGAATCGTAGTCAGAGGACGAAGCCAGGGTCGTTACGGTTCAGGTTAAGAGGCCGTGGAGGCCGCAGGCCATTTGGCGTTACCCAGGGTGCACCACGCGGAGGCGACCTGCTCTACACCCCCATTAAAACCATATTTTACAAACTTTTTTTGCTTATTTTCATCAAGTTTCACTTTTTATATTTTATAATAAATACCAATATAATCGCACTCAACCACCGCGCCATTTTCGTTTTCTTTGTTTGTTTTTATTTTTAGGCAGATGTCAAAAACGCTCAGAAATTTACTTTTTTCATTCTTTTCCGATTGCGTGATCTTGTTAGTTGGTTCATGGTATGTATGTACATATGTACATATTTCGAAATTTTTTTTATTTGTAAAGGCTCTCAAGAAAAACTAAAAATTCATATAAAATTACGCACAATAAATGGAAAATAAAGTAGCTTCTATAAAAAAATTTCTTAAATAAGTATGCAGCTCTTAAGAAAAAATTGCTCGTATATCTCTTCGCTACCATGTCCAACTATCGAATGTGAAAATCGGCACTTTTCAAAATTTTGATTTGCCACTAATAATTTTATTTCGTATAGCAGTTGTTGTTTTTGACAACTTATTTGTTGGTTAATGACTGCAAATAGTGTTATAGAAAATTAGAAACGAGAAATAATACTTTCATAAAAATATAAGTACATACATAGATTTAAAAAGCTGCTTGAATACAAAAGTTTTATGAAAATGTCACATTAAACAACTGTCTAAATCTACGTTATTTTTTATAAATAAGGCCGTAAACATTTCCTTACATCGTCAATTTCCATATTCTATTTTTACTCTTTCAATTTCACTGACCAGCGCCGCAAACGATATCAACTAGTAGGCTCACAATCACGATTGAGAGAATACAAAGGTTGCGCCGATCTCGGACCGCTATTCCTCTCTTAACGAATTTGACAGAATCGTTGTTTGCATGACGTCACACTTGTGCAACTTGTTTACGTTTTCCTTGCAACATTTTTTCTTCTTCTTCCATTCTTGCTCACGTTTTGGCATTTCTCTCTCGCAATTGCACCAGTGTGACGTCACACAAAAGTTATTCTCAAAAATACTCTCTGATCGGCGCAATCTTGTATTCTATCATTCTTGGACAACCAGAATTGAAATTTAATACTCAAGTACTTACAGTACTACAAGTATACAGAGAGTAGATTTGCTACTCCCTTTTGGCAGCAGCAAATATCTTTCGTACGCGATGAGAGAAAGTAGAGTACATACTTTGGTGACAAGAATGATAGAATACAAGATTGCGCCAATGAGAGAGGATTTTTGATCGTAATTTTTGCGTGACGTCATCTTGGTGCAATTGCGAGAGAGAAATGCCAGAACGCATATAAAAATATGTAAACAATGCAAAAAAATGTGTTAATTGTAATATTACATAGCCCAATTTTATAGAAATCAATAAATATACAAAGATTGATTAATTAGGAACACGTAGCAATAATTTTGGACATGTAGCCCTTTAGATAAGTACGATTTTTAGCACATGAAAAAATTGATGTATTAACAGTGTTTGCAATTTCATCTAGACCAAAAGGAAGGTGTGCAGCAAAGTGAATTTTGGGACTCACTATTGTAAAAAGCCATGCAGAGTGCATATTTATATTTGTGGACGGTAGCCAACCACCATAAACCCCACAGCTTTTATTTGATGACTTTTGTACCATTTCCGAGAGGATGCATGAGTGTGTCTTCTTTGGAAACAAATATTCTATGTAAGTAAAACATAATTTAAGCAGAACTTTTAAATGTATAATAATTTGGGCACTGTTTTGTATTAGGTACGTAACAGCGCGGTAAGATGCCGCTTGAATTAGCGGCTGGCGACCTTATCCACTGGTGCATTACCTCCTACCAGCACTAAAAAGAATCAGGTACTAACAAAAATAAGTAGGTAGTGAAGTTCATGTACATATCTATTTACTGTAGAAAGTGCTTTTGTATGTATGCCATTGCCAGCAAACTAAACATTCATCATGGAAATATACCTAAATACTAGAACTCACCAAAGAAAGGCCAACATAGTTCCATGTAAAAGCAAGCATTTAAATAGTCTTGTATATTTTATTAGAGTATAATTATAATTACAATTATATGTGTACAGATTTGTATTTATACATAATCCCTATTAGTTAAAATTGAAACTAAAGTTAAATACTGAAAAACATATTACAATTGTTATGACGGACTATTGTCTAAATGTACCAACATAAGCGACATATATATGTACATTGTACACATGTATTAGCTTAAATTTTGTTCTAACTCCAATTTCCTCTGTTTTTATAGAAATGTGTAAACCCAATACTTGCCTCAAGCATCTTTGTTTATAATAAAAAATCTTATTTACTAAAAACTGTTTGTACATATATGTTTGTATAACAATACTATTTAAATTTTTAAGTCTGTATGCATACTTATGTTCAATTTAATAGCAGTGGTTTATTGTGAAAAATTTTGGCAATTTATTTTCCTAGTATTTGCTTAATTTTGAAACTGAACTTTATTTTAGTAAAAAAAAATTAAGCAAATAACAGGAAAATAAATTGCCAAAATGTGTTATTCATTTCGAACTGTGTATTCTTTTCAATATCTTCACTAGTAAAGTGCTTCATGCACACATAGCTCGATTTGGTGTTTAGTGCTTATCCTCGCCGGCAGAACTACTTCCACTTTTTCGCCAGATTTGCGTCCGCAGGAAACGAAAAAAAACTTATATCGCACGCTTTCCTTTTGTTTTCACTATTACACTTTGCCACGGCACACTTCATTTTGCTTTGTTATGTCTAAATAATTATTTAAAACCACGCAGAAATATTAATGCACAAATATTATAATTGTTATTTGGTTGTTTCGTATGCTCACAATCAAAAATTGCACCAAGATGACGTCACGCACATAGCTGATTCTGTCAAAATCACAAAGAGCGGATTAGCGGTACCGCGATTGGCGCAATCTCTATTTCTCTCAATCGCTTTGGTGGAGTAATAGCAAGTACGTCAAGTGTTTACTCTCTCAACGCCAAGTAGTGTATGTATGCAGAAAAAGAGTAACAATCTGTTGGGAGTACAATGCAAGGAGTACTTATTGAACGAAATGCGGCAGATACACTTGCGCAGGACTTTAATATATAACACATATGGGTGTTTCCAGCGGAAGGTCCACCACGTCAAAAAAAATAAAAGTTTTATATCTAACGTATTTACGGGCCGATTTTTATAATTTTTAAAATATATACTGGCTATGTAAGTAGAATCACGTTTGCATAAAATGGTCTTCCTAGGTGGTGCCAAGGTCGAGATATTTCGAAAAACCGTATTTATGGTCCGATTTGGTTCGAATTTGGCTTATGTGGTTGAAACATAATAAATCATAGATTTCTAATAAATTGACCCTGAGTTGGCGCTGAAGTCAAAATATAAAGTATATTCTACATTAAATACATGTTTTATTTGCGTTGAAAATTCATTTGAAAGCAATATTAACAAAAATATAACGATGGAAATTTATGTCACGTGACGCCACGTCACGTCACGTTTCACACTTGGGGTTGTAAAAGAGAATTGAAACAATTTGCATTAATTCAAAAAACTCTAAAAACAACTAGAATTGCTCCAAATTATATTAAAATAAGTTTCATGAAAATAGCCATACACAATTCGCAGAGTTTTGCGATTTTGTAAGAAAAGAAAAAATCAACTTCCATTTTTTGTCACGTAAAGACACTATCTTTAAATGCTTATATTTCAGGACCAAGCAGTTCGATTGATTTCATTTTTCGGTTAAATATAGAGCTAATTATGTGCTATACAATGGCCCAAAAAAGTTAAAGAAAACAAATGGTATTCCTTTTTTGTATCACATTGAAATCGTACGACTGTCACGTGCGCCACCATGGGAATGCCCATATATGAGGCATTCTTTTTCATATCGGACACCAAATTTGGTGTCACAATTTCGATTGGGTTCACATATTTCCTTTTTTCTTCGGATATATGATCTGTCAAGTTTAAGAATTTTTCGTGATTCTGACTAAATAATCATGTACTTCTTCAAATTGTTATATTTCGGGTTCTGTTCATCGTAGAGACTTCATTGTTGACTCTCACAAAATACACCACCTCGTCATAAAAAAAA
The DNA here is from genome assembly GCF_001687245.7 of Rhagoletis zephyria. Taxonomy (NCBI): domain Eukaryota; kingdom Metazoa; phylum Arthropoda; class Insecta; order Diptera; family Tephritidae; genus Rhagoletis; species Rhagoletis zephyria. The sequence goes on along the minus strand of NW_016157154.1, from coordinate 114,628 downwards.
AATATTTTAAAAATAGTTATTGAAAGCTCTCTTTTTTTGGAACATGTGTTTTATAGAGAATTAAACAAGGATTACGAGGGTGTAATTTTAAATCCCAAATTAACTGGTCTTTACTATGCAAATCAACTTAAAATAGTTCAACTGTTAATAGCTATAGTATTTTTAGGACAATTATAACCATCATATAGGAAACCCGTTTGTTTATCTTCAAAACGACGTTAAGATGAAGTCTGTACGAAGAGTAGAGCCTGAGATATAACGATTGGAAGAAATACATGAATGGTCAGAATCACGAAAAAATTCTAACTCTGACAGATCATATCTCCGAAGAAAAAAAGAAAAAAAAATCCTCGAATACGTGGTAGCTTATTTCATGTATAGAACCCATAAAAAAATTTGAAGCGAATCGGAGACATCCGACTTGTAGATATACATAAGTATATATACATATGTTTTGGCATACTAATATTGCTACACAAACAGGCTCTCTTATTTTTTACTTTTTGTAAAAATGACTGCGACTGCAATATGAATTAATTTCAATTCCATAGTTTATAGTTAATTCAGTTTGTAATTAGCTTTATAAACTGATATAAAATAAAGACATTTATATTTCTTTGCTTAAAAACACAAATTTATTTTTGTTTCTAGTATTCGCACTAAAGCAAGACTGCAAAACTAGTTTGTTAGCATATTTTAATTAATGGTAATAATATCCCGAGGAGGAGGATGGTTCCGTGCGCAGAAGTGGACAACTTTTGACTGCCATTCACCTGGGAGTGGCCAGAAGCGATTCTTGTGCGTACGGTTCAAATCGCAGCTCACAACGTCCGGATATTTATATCCACGTATCCTCTGGGTAGCAACCAAACACCCGTTTGGGAGCGAGCTAAAGTGAGAAGGCGTAAAACTTCGCGTGCGCTGGGTTTGGGTCCCGCCACGTTAAAACCCCGCCCAATGAAAAGAAGCAAACAGCCTCGGATGAGACCCCCTTTTTCTGATGACGACCACGGCAAACGTATAAAGGACTATGATTTAAGGGTATGCACCTGGAATATCCGGACCCTTAATGGGGAAGGTGCCTCTGCCCGGCTGGTTGATGTCCTCGGGAAGACAAAGGCTGACATCACCGCCATCCAAGAAATGCGATGGACGGGGCAAGGTAAAGTAAGCGTGAAGCCTTGCGACGTCTACTACAGTTGCCACGTAAAGGAGCGCAAATTCGGTGTTGGATTCGTGGTAGGAGAGAGACTCCGTCGCCGAGTACTGGCGTTCACCCCGGTGGACGAACGTCTAGCCACAATCCGCATCAAAGCTAGATTCTTCAACATCTCGCTCATCTGCGCCCATGCCCCGACGGAAGAGAAGGATGAGGCGTCCAAGGATCTCTTCTATGAGCGCTTGGAACGTACATATGAGCGCTTCCCCCGACACGATGTCAAAATCGTGCTTGGCGATTTTAATGCCAAGGTGGGCAAGGAAGGGATCTTTGGCGCCACTGTCGGAAAATTCAGCCTCCACGACGAAACGTCCGATAACGGACTGAGGCTGATCGACTTCGCCGGGGCCCGAAATATGGTAATATGTAGTACTAGGTTCCAGCATAAGAACATCCACCAAGCTACATGGCTGTCTCCAGATCGAAAAACGAGAAACCAAATCGATCATGTTGTGATAGACGGAAGGCATGCTTCAAGCGTTTTGGACGTACGTACACTCCGAGGGCCAAACATCGACTCGGACCACTATCTTGTTGTAGCCAAGATACGCACCCGCCTCTGTGCAGCAAAAAATGTGCGCCCAACAATGCAAGGAAAGCTTAACGTCGAAAAGCTGCAATCACAACAGACGGCCAATTTATTCGCCACTCGACTCACACACCTGCTCTCTGAGAGCACTCTTCAACAATCCGACGTACGCGAGCAGTGGAACCACATTTCCCGATCATTAAGTACCGCCGCCGAAGAAGTAGTTGGATTTCAGCGAGCCCGAAAGAACAACTGGTACGATGAGGAATGTCAAGAAGCCGCAGAGAAAAAAGATGCCGCCTACAGGGCCACGCTGCGATCGGGCGCAACGCGAGCCATGTGGGACCGTTATAGGGAACTGAAGAAGGAAGCGAGACGTATTTGCCGCAATAAGAAGAGAGAGGCCGAAATACGTGAGTGCGAAGAGCTTGAGATGCTGGCCGACAGGAAGAACGCCCGAAAATTCTACCAGAGGGTTAGGCGACTTACGGCAGGTTTCAAGACCGGGGCGAACTCCTGTAAGAACAACAATGGCGACCTAGTGACCGATGTCCAGAATATACTTAAATTGTGGAGGGAACACTTTTATAACCTACTGAATGGTAGCAGCGCTGAAAGTAGTGAGGAAGACGAACCCGAGTCCCCAGTCGATGATGATGGAGTAGCTGTCCCACCGCCTGACTATGACGAGGTACGAATAGCGATTACGCGGCTGAAAAACAACAAAGCTGCTGGAGCTGACGGCCTGCCAGCCGAGCTATTCAAGTACGGCGGCGAGGAGCTGATGAGGTGCATGCATCAGCTCGTATGCAGAATATGGTCAGATGAACGCATGCCCGACGACTGGAATTTAAGTGTGCTCTGCCCAATCCACAAGAAAGGCGACCCCGCCATACGCGCCAACTACCGCGGAATTAGCCTTCTAAGCATAGGTTACAAGGTCTTATCGAGCGTATTGTGCGAAAGACTGAAGCCCACCGTCAACGAGCTGATTGGACCTTATCAGTGTGGCTTTAGGCCTGGAAAATCCACCATAGATCAGGTATTCACAATACGCCAAATCTTGGAAAAGACCCGCGAGAATAGGATCGACACACACCATCTATTTGTCGATTTCAAAGCCGCTTTCGACAGCACGAAGAGAAGTTGCCTTTATGCCGCGATGTCTGAATTTGGTATCCCCGCGAAACTAATACGGCTGTGTAAAATGACGTTGAGCAATACCACCAGCTCCGTCAGAATAGGGAAGGACCTCTCCGAGCCGTTTGATACCAAACGAGGTTTCAGACAAGGGGACTCCCTTTCGTGTGATTTCTTTAATCTTATGTTGGAGAAGATAATAAGAGCCGCAGAACTGAACCCCTCAGGCACAATACTTTATAAGAGCGTACAATTGCTGGCATATGAACAGATCCGCATAGCCCCTGTTATACCAATTCGGTGCAGTTTGCTTAGTTTTGCGCTAGCAGTTCTTTGTGTCGCTTTTGCCCACTATGCCAAGGATGCGTAGGTTACTATCGGCTTAACAACTGTGTTGGATGACTAGTAAGTCATTTTGGGGAAAGTCCCCATGTCTTCCCATAAAGTCGCGCACATGCGAAGAAGGCACTCACTGCCTTGTTTGCGGTTGCATCCAAATGTACATTCCAGGTGAGTGTCTTATCCAGCCACACCCCAGGTATTTTGTTTCATTTGAGAGCCCTATTCTAGTGCCGCCCAGAGTAAATTGTCATGAATAACTTTTTCCTTCTGTTAAACGCAACCAGAATAGATATAGTAGGATTAATGGATAATCCTTTGGTGTCAGACCTTCTTTGCGTAATGTGCAGGGCTTGTTGCATGACGTTGGAAATCGTTTACCAGATCGTCTGCATAGACTTGTGTTTCGAAACCATGGTCGTTCAGTAGGAAGAGGAGTTCGTCTATAACCATAGTCCACAGAAGAGGAGAGAGTACAGCCCCATCAGGGCAACCTCTTTCAGGTTTAATAAATTCGTTCATGCTTCCCAGCTATAGCCTGATCTTCCTTGTTTCTAGCATAGAAAGCACCCAATTTATTATGATAGGGTTTACTCCCTTGCATATCAGGGCATCTCTAATTGCCCTGTATGACGTGCTGTCAAAAGCCCCTGAAATTTCAATGAAGGGACAAAGGCCTATGTTCTTAGACTCTAGTGCCTTTTCGTTTTCGACATAGGGCTGGGAATGGCAGTCTCAGTATAGTTGCAAGTTTTGTTGCAGGGCTTTTTTCTCTACCAGAAGTGCGTGCTGGGATACCCAATTCCGTAGACAATAGCCTACTTTACAGCCCGGGAAATGAGTGTCTTGCAGAAGTCCGCAAGTTTCACCCGGATGCTGAGTATAGTTACCATCTGGTTTCTTTAGAGTGCCGATCGTATTTTTCTGTTCCCTATTTAGAGCTTTTTGGAGGCGTACTGCCTATGGGAGGCTCTTTGTTACCTCGCAGTGGTTTTGTCAGCTAGCTCTTATGGATTTCCGTAATTCTTTGTTACAATAGGTTTGGGCAAGAGCGGATTCCAATCACCCATATTCTAAGCTCTATTTGATAGTTTTCTGGCCAGGCATCTCAAGCTTCAAGCTTCTTACTCCACCAAGGCATATCACGTTTGGATTTTATCTTTACTTGGGGACAGCTACTATTGAAAGCTATTCCAATGTCGGAATGAAGCTGTTCAGCCTCAGTTCCAGCTCGTGTGCAGTTGTAATTTGACCATCATGGCTGTTTCCACCTTCTTCAATGATAAAACGAAAGAGTTCCCTTCTCGTTTACCTGGCATTTCTAAAAACTAGTTCATACTCCGGAAAGTGACCAATGTCGAATTCTATGTGCATATGGTCCGACATTGATATCTCCCCTGAGACGCGCCAGTTTGTGACAGAAGCTGCCACGTTCTGACTTAGAGTAAGATCTAAGATTTCCGTTCTAATAGCGTTCCTAAATATTGGTTCATTGCTACGGTTTATAATGCCTATATAATAATTACTTATAAACTCAAGGAGGTACTCACTAGGGATGTTAATTTTTCGGCTTTTTCCAATCCAAGGATTTTCGGGATGGCATTGTCACAATCCCGGGATCCCGGGATTAGTCCCGGGATTTAGATATTCATCAATTTTCAACAAGTTGAATCGAAAAAATTGCTTCTATATTGTTTGAGAAGCTCTCCTACCATGAAATAAATAATAAATAAATGGGTTTGAAACCCACTTTTTTATTTAAAGCATTTTGGTGATACGCGGTTTTGTACTTTAAGCGACGATATGTAGAAGATGGTGGCATATAAAAAGGAGAAACTTTTACAAACTTATATGGGCAAATAGGAAATAGGCTTGCCAAGCGCTGGCAACACTAGGTGAAATGTTTCTTATAAAGAATACATATCTATGTGTGTATATGTATATAGTAGATCTAACACAATGCAAACATTTTCTCTAAAAGTTTTATGTTACTCAAAATGGATGCTTACCATATTTTTTAAATTATTTAATTTCAACGGTTTTACTTACAATTTATACCGGAATTCTATTTCAGCATCTCCACTTCCAGGTTCTCATTCCACCCTTACAATCATGGTAAGACCAATTTAGAAGAAGTTTTTTTTAATTTAACTGATTTTTATCACTTATAGCCTATTTCGCGAAAGCAATTTAAGTGGAAAATTATTTTTTTATTTGAATTTAATATGAAAACTGACAGAAGGGAAACATAATTTTTCGCTTAAATTGCTGGTGAAACGGCACTTAATGAATTATGTTGTTTGATTTTATTCGCTTTATTACAAACGTTATGTTTAGATTTCTGTTCCGTTACGTTAATGCTGAATTCTGCTAATACTTGTTGTTTTTGCTATGAGAACTTCCATTTACATTCGCTAATACATGCCTTAACATATAAAGTTTAAAACAAATATTTATATTACTAACCGCATTTGCCAATCACGCGTTTTTTAACCTATGATGTAAGTTAAGCAGGGATCACACGATTTGTTTATTTGCACAGATTTGTACATTTTGGTAGTCGCAGAGTGGTGTTGTCTAGAAATAATGAGTTCAGTTCAATAGGAGCTTTACAAACACCACCACTCTGTAACTGTGAAAAAGTACAAATCTGTATAAATGTACAAATCGTGTGATCCCTAATCTACTCGCAGTTGTTAACCAAACCAATGATGAGAGTTAAGCAGGGATCACACGATTTGTACATTTGTACATTTCACAGTTACAGAGTGGTGATGTTTGAAAAGTGGTTATTGAGCTAGACTCTTTCTACATAAGTAGAAGTGGCTTTTGGATTTGGTCCCGTAATAATTTGGATTTGATCGAAATAATTCTGTATATATTCTGTATATATATTGAAGCAAATACACAAGTCTCTAAAGTCTGATTTTCATTAGGTCAAAATAACTGACCTCAAAAACTGCCTTCATCTGATAGCTGCTCATTTGGTGTCAAATGCGTTTTCATTACAATTTAAAAACTGACCAAATGTCGATACCGCAGTGCATGTCAAAGACTGCCGTCAAATTTAGGTGTCAGATGATTGATATTCTGTTTTCATAAGAATACCGACGTTTTGGATATAGACAAACCAAAAATATAACTGGATAGAACTCTTCATGCTGATTCTAACCTTACCAAAATTGTTTAGCGCTAGTAAAAAATTAAGAAGGTATAGGAGGTTAAGTTAAATTTTTCGATATTTTGAAATATCTTATGAACTACATACATAAGCGATTAAACAACTAATCATGTGAAAATAAAGATGATTAGTTTATCTTTCAGTTGATGTACATATATTTTCTGGTTTTTTATATTTTTAAGTCGAAAATACTAAAAAACAAAAAAAATGATTTTTTCATAAAATTACCTTTTTTGAAGAAGATTGCATAAATAATGCTACAGAAATTTATATTATTTAGAAAGTACAAGTTATTACCTTACATAGAAAGGTTTTTTTAAGGCAAAATTTAACGAAAGTAGTGGTAAAAATCGAAATTGTATATATATATTTTTCAAATGGCGTTTACCTAAAACTTGTTTTAAAAATAGTTATAGTAAAGACGTCGTAAAAAAGGTATTGAAATTATCTTTGAATTGGCGCCAATACTTTTCTAATCGGTCAAGTAGTTTCCGAGATATTAAACACATAAAAAATAGGAAAGTTGAAGTGTAACCTGTTGTATTTTCTTTTTTTTAATTGCTCTAAATAATTTCGGTATGGTTGATATTAGCGTTAAAAGTTATATCGATCTGCATTTTTGGTTTTTTCGTAGCTAAACTGTTGGTATTGTAGCTAGGATCAGCTGTTCGCATGGCAAACGAAGTCGAAATTGCCAACATGTTGGCAAATACATTTTGGTTGCCAAATGCTTCCACATCAGAGGCGAGGGCCTATTTCACTTGGCTGTCATTTTATATGACCGTGCGTGGTGATATATGAGAACAAACGCAAATAACACCAGATGAGAACCCGTATTCATTATTTTGACAACATTCTACGTCAAATATGACCTAATGAAAACCAGGCTTAACAGCCTTTTTAGCATTCACTCGTTCATTAGGTCTGATATCAAAGCGCGAAAGAGTCGTGCATTTTTACTGAATTAGCCGATATCATGCTGGCCAGGCCCGACGAAAGGGAGGGGGAAAGGGATGAATTCCCCCAGGCGTGTGCTTCTTAAGGGGCCCGAAATATCAGAACCATAACTTGTTATTATTTTTTTTTACAATGTAATTGCTCCTTGGTTATAGGCTTTTATTATAAATATATTCCGATTCCAATACCGCTGAAACTTGCTAAAACACAACTTTCGGATAGCTTTTCTTCTTGCATCTGAAAGCATAAGTACATATGTGGCAAAATTTAATATATACCTAAAATATATTGTAACTCTTGTTGTTTAGGATTTATGAATGTTTCAACAGCGGACTGTTACATTACAATTTTCGGAAGTACTTTTTAAAGCTTTTTTATATTATCGAAAACTTCTGTCTGCTCTCCTTACATAATGTTTTCAAAAGTTGATAGACAGTTTCTTAGCTTAAGGATGGAACTCAAGAACTACGTATTTATTGAACTGATAAAATTATTTTCAGGCCAATATTTGCAAAAAGTAGTCGCACTGTTACGTTACAGGAAAAGACTGTTACGTTACCTCTGCGATATACATACATACATACGTGTATATTAGAATTAGGTTTTTAAATAGCTTGTAGTCTATTTTATGCAATAAGTAGCATGAATTCAGTAGACTTGCGGTTTGACATGTAATCCAAAAAATTTAAAAACATGTTAATCATAAATACAGATTTGAAAGTTTCAGTTGATGTGCAGCTGTAGGTAGTTTCGGAATTAATTTTCTGTTTAGAACTCAAGCTCGAGCTGACAACTGCTCCAAGATATTGAGGTTTAGTACACGAAGCCATTTAGTACTATTCTTACCGTTCAAAATGCGCCTCCGATTTGTACTTTACAGTTTTTCATTCAGAAATTATAGCCATTGGAAATTATGGCCAATGAGTTAGAAAGCATATGCTTGGTTTGGCTATGTTAGATTCGAGGACACGGCTGTTTAAGTGGCCGTAACTCGTGAGAGAAAAATCGTATGCCACCATTCGAGAGTGCATTTTGAAGGATAATAATGGTAATAGAAAAATATCTGAAATAATTCTAACAGATTTTTACTATTTAATCAGAAAATCTCCTTCTTCTTTTAGCTTCTTAGTTTGCTTCTTTTGGCCTCGTTCGTTTTTGAAATAATATAACTCTCGCTTTTTTATTTTTTTTACGTTATTTTTATTTCCTGAGCGTATTTGAGTTTGAAAGAATATACATTTTAACTATGGCACGGTGAATAGCTTACCATGTTGCTTTCAAATGAGCCCTATCTCCAACTAAATAAAAAATAATTTTACTTAAAATTCAATTAGTAAAAATACTTACGTTACAAATAATTTTGCCCCGAAAAAACATGGATAATGAAGAGTATAGGAAACTGCTTTTTTTGCGAAGAAGGCTGAAAATGCTGGAAGAAAACCAGATTTTTTCCATTTTTTAGCCTGGTGGTTTCCGCGCGCAAAAACTTTTTTTGTATTTTGGATGTTACCTTAAAAATTTTTGCCGACTTTTTTTTCATTACTGATTATTTAGTTGAATATATTTTATTAACTTCAAAGTAATACAAGGCAATCGAAGAAAAGCAAGTATAATGCAAAAAAATGTGGCCTTTGAATATAAACAACCCTTAATTTCATGTTGCGCTTTTTTAATTTTCATTAACTTAAACGTGTCTCAGGATTAAGTAAATTTTCATGTTTGAGGGAAGGAAATTCGTGTTAATATTTATGTATATTGTCTGATACCTCGGTGTATGTATGACCCAGATGTAATAAAAAATCTGCGAAACTTGAGAAAAAAAAATTTCCCCTAGGTCCCGTTTTTGGCGATTTGCGCCATATGCTTTTAATTTTATACACTTTATATATAGGGGCCCGTGATTCTTTAGTCCTGGGCCCGAGTTTTCTCTCGACGGGCCTGATGCTGGCAAGATGAATGTTGTTGTCCGCAACCAACATAATGTGTGACCTTCCCGTGGACAGGAAATGATTATTAAGTTTCCCTCGTACTTTAATCGCACCCAATGCTCTTAGTCCAACATCCTCCAATCCTCTATTTGAAAAAAGAACGGTTCACGGTCTGAATACCTCCAATAACTATTGAAACTGTCTGATTCGTTAAGTTTAAGCAGATTTAATAAAATTTCCACCGTCACTATTTTATTAAAAAATAAACCAACTTACAATCGCAACATTATATGCAACAAACACGCCGTATTTTATGCACTGCGTTTAGTAAAAGATCCGCTTCATTTTGGTTTGTTACTGTTACAGTTTGTTACTCTAAAGTCCCAAGAAATCAAATAAAAAACTTTTTAATATACTATAACGGACTAAGAAGCAGAAAATAATTTTTCCTAGACTAATAGTATATTGATAAGTGCTGATTTTAAAGACTTAACAATTGTCATTACAAACAATTTATGAGATTTTAAGTGAAAAACATAGGGCGCATCTAATACACTTAAAGCGTTATAGTTTATTAACAATTCCATTAGATTTAATTGTCAGTAAGTCTAAGGACTTTGATCTGAAATATTTGGATATAATAGTCACTTTTATATCATTAGGCAATTCAAAGTATATAACGCGCATAAAAATTTGACATCGTCTGCGGAGATCTGAAATATCTACTGCGCAACTGCTAATTCGGCATCGATTTTAAGCAATCGATTTCATAAATTTTTAAACAACCGGGATTGGTTATATATCACTTCAAGTCTATTACATGCATCATATAAACATATAAATACTATACGTAGAAAAATTACAAGGGGTCCGAATACAAAATTTAGAAGTTGATATTTTGAGGACCCTCCTAATGTGCATATATATCAGAGGGCTAAATGAATTCATTCAAAACGGCTTATGAATTATTCATATACAAAACGAATGAATCATTCATTTTGTTTAAATTTTTTTTTGAATTTGAGTGAATACCTGTCTGATATATGTGTCGACCTTAAAATATTCCAAAGTGGAAATAAATTGGATAGAAATAAATGAAAATTTTTTGTATGACTATCCAAAAATATTTTTTCTATGCACATATGTACAAACATACATATTTATGTATGTATGTATTGCTGCGCTCCTGTTACAATACGAACAAATTTGTTTGTAGAAAAAAACTTTTACCGAAATGAGTTTGAATGATTTGAATGTTTTCCATTCATTCATTTACATTCTTTTATTTGAAGGTAGAATATTTAAAATAAAATGTGTATTCATAACTTACAAAATTCCAAACGCTGGGTGTTTTATATGTGAAGTAAAATATTCAAATCTACTGTACTCTGTTTGGCTAGGAATTTGAATGAATTAAAGCAGCCCTCTAATATATATGTGTGTATGTATGTATTTATATGAATACATACCCATATCTCATAATATAGTAGGGCGATTTGTGAAACGTTACAAAGTGGCATTTTTGGCGAAATACGATACGAACAAAATTGTATAAATGACCTATTGCAACTTCGGATTGCAAGTTTTGTCGCAAGAAAGCTTTCATACAAAAGTAATCAGCAGTGTCTCAAGTTGGCAAATTTTCCAACAAATGCGACAACTTGCGACGTTTCATGAATCCCAGTAATGGGCCGTATGAATAAAAACTAAGCAATTGCTTTTTCTTAAAATTTCATACCTTTTACTTCAATTTTGTTTGAATAAATTGAGTAAAAGATCGGAAATTTTAAGAAAAAGCAATTGCTTATTTTTATTCAAACGGCCCAATGTGTATCTATAAGTGCTAGCTGAAAACGGGAAGTTAAAGAAATAACTCACTAACTTGTATATTTTTGCATATTATATAGGTCTAAGTATACATATAATCTTCTTATTATTTTTTTAACAAATGTGTACACGATCATTTATTTTGCAGTAAATGGTATTCCTGGCCGCGATCATGTGATGGGAACAAAAATAGGTAGCCCTTATGATCCGCATCCTTCATCAACTTTATCTGAGGTCAATAGTCCAGCCGAAAGCCTCGTTGGAGGGGTAAGTTATCGCGATATTTTTACGGATTGAATGGCAAAATTCGATTATATGTATGTGTGTATTAGCAGACCCTGCCTTAAATTTAATTTATCATTTGTATAATATTTTTAATCATATTTGGTGTTGCTTTCTCTTGCTAAATTAGTACATACATATGGGTGTTTCCAACGGAAGGTCTACCGCGACAAAAAAAAGTCATATATCTAACGTATTTATGAGCCAATTTCCACGTCACGTAACGTTTCACACTTGGGGTTGTAAAAGAAAATTGAAACAAATTGCATTAATAAAAAAAATTAAAAACAACTAGAATTACTCCAAGCCATAATATTAAACCAAGTTTCTTGCGATTTTGTAAGAAAAGAAAAAATCAACTTCAATTTTTGTCACGTAACGACACTCTCTTTAATTGCTTATGTTTAAGGACCATGCGGGTCGATTGTTTTCATTTTTCGGCTAAATATAGAGCTAATTATGTGCTATACAAGGGTTAAAAAAGTAAAAAACAAATGTTTTTCCTTGTTTGTATCTCATTGAAACGTACGACTGTCACGTATGTGACGTATGGAAATATCCGTATGTATGTATTCTGGCATGACAGTTGCAATGGAAATTTAACCATTTTAAATAGTGGTGTCAAACTATCGATGGTTGGCAATGGTTTGTAGGCAACTATCGATTGTGCCGATAGCCACTTTCTGTTGATAGAGCAGCACTATGGATGCTAATGAGAACATTTGTATGTTTATCGTATTAGGGGTGTTAATCCATCCCAAAATCTCATTTAAAAACACCCACAATGACAGAATTGACATTGAAAACGTTTATACAATTATTTAATTTGCTCAATCCTTTTTCTTTTCTGTAATAACGTATGTATGTATATGTATGGCCACTTTCGCAAAATTCTTTACCTACGCCGCACAGTGTGTTTTCCGAACATTCCATGCGAATCAATCGTAGCGCTTTCGACATAAACAACAATTTGATAAGAAACAAAATGGTTTTGAAAGCTAATGTAATGCCCTTTCATGGAAAAATATTGCCATTGAGCCACAATTACTCTCTGACTTAAAAAATAATTTGGCAAAAATAGTGTTGTTCGAAAAAACATGCAAAATCCAGCGGATTTGTTAAAAAAAATTTTGTTGTGGACGTGAAACACGATTTCGCTGTTTAAAAAACGAAAAAAATTTTAACCCTTCTGTTGGAAAAATGCATTATGTATTGATTTTTTTTATTTGCATGCAGCTGTGCATCCGTCACACAATTTTATATCACTCGAACAACAAGTGCGTTTTAGTGCTATTCAAGACCTTTGAGCCAAGGTAGAAGTCTTTAGGCCCTTTGAGAGCTAAATTATAACGATGCTGAAGTTAATCTTACTAAAAATAAAATGCAACCAAAAATGCATTTCTCTGTACTAAATTGCAGCACTCTACGATGAATACTTCCAGAGATATGTTGTGTGAAAGCTTCAGTTTGTATGGGAGGTGCCACGACCCCTTCTTATATCGAAATTGATTTTCATCTATTATCATCCTTGGATAGTCTGGTGTCCATGTCCAAAATTTCATAAATATATGTACAGCTGTTCTCGAGTTTTTCGAACAGAAAAAAACAGTATATTTTGCTTTGTTGCCTCTATGCTTAAGTGCACATTTAAGATACCTACCCCAAAAAGCGCATCAAAAGCATTATCTTTAACATTTATAAGGAAACTGCTCCGATAGATGCATTCAACATACCTGCACATTGGCGATACCTGCCTTAAAAATTGTGGGACTAGTATCAATTATCAATGAAAGTATTACGTTTACCTGTACTGGCCCTACATTACGTAATTTTACAACCTTTTATTTATTTTGCTCATCTCGCAGAACAACGAAAATGGCTATCAACTTATGTAGTTATATAGATAATTAGATTACATTCGGTAAAAATTTCGCATAGGGATTCGGATACCTTCCTCATTGAAGTAGTAAAGAAAATTCGCTTAAGTGCCTTTTTCGGTTACGTGCACAAGTTTTTCGTGCAAAGAAGGATGTGCAGCTAAGCAAAATATACTGTATTAGTATAAATAGCAAATAAAATACATTTTTTAATTAAATGTGTCTTATGGAAAAATGTTTATGAATAATTTATTAAATAATTGCAGACATTATTTAAATTAATTTCAAGTATTTTCCAAAAAAGTTGAAGCATTCAAACGTAAAATTTTTTTCTTTAATTTTGGAAAATAAATATATAAAAAATAGAGCTCTTTTAAAAAATCGCGATGGACAGATCGACGCGAAATTTAATTATCTTTTATTTTAAAAAAAGAAACTTGAAATCGGTTCATATTTGGGCTCTCAAAATTGATTTGTCCACATCAACCTTTTTCCCCTATGCGCCGTGCCTATATGTATGTCCGTAAAATAACACTATTGGGCAATTCACAAGGTGTCGTATTTGTCGTGTTTGTCGTGAAGTCATGATATTTCATGACAGTTGTAAAAATGTTGTTATTGTTTTGTGAAGAAAAATAACACATGACGATACAACTCTGCAACCTATGTTTATTCGGTGTTATGTGAGGTTAAGTGCTGAGATATAATAAATAATCGTAACAGGTGTTCACAACCGTCGTGTTTTAACACAACTTTTGTTAGGAAAATATAACAACACCTTGTGAATTGCCCATATGTATTTTGCTACACGTGTACATACCCAGTGGGAAAAAGTAATGTATAGTAATCGAAAAAATAATCGGTAAAACAGCCGATTTCACATTCGAAAATCCATTATTTTCCCCACATAGATGTCCTAGGAAAAGTGGGGCATTCATTTTTGCATTACCAGTAATGCGATTTAATATGAAATTTTTGCGGCTTTTTGGATACATTAGAATTCTGACTACATATTAAACAGAAGTAGAATCTAGAACTCATTCGAAATACATTACATTATTTATCACGCATGTAATGCATTACCACTTTTTCCAATGGGTAGGTATAAAATATCGTGGATAGTATCGATATTCATGTACTTTCGATAGTCATAACCAGGCATGGGCAGAGAATGAGCACACGCTCAAAGAGCATAACCATCGCGTGTATGTATACAAGTAGGAGCCAAGGCGAATTCATATAAGGTGGCATCGATTCAACAAATACAAAAATTACTTGTATTTTGTTTTTGCTTTTAACTGGTCATTGTCAAATTTCAGCTATTCTTCTCCGAATGAAAAAGGGCGACAGAAAATGTAAACACTCCCACGTTTTCACTCACTCACTAGCAAATATAAAATTTTGACAATCAAACGCTACTCACAGCTGATTAAACAACACCACCTTATATAAATTCGCCTTGAGTAAGAGCGCAACGATGAGAACGCGATAGCATGTAAATTAATTAAATACCCCAACACATTCTCACTTTTAGCTAACGTTTGTTTGCGGTAGTGCCCATGTCTGGTCATAACCATAGATAGTTGCGATAGTAATGCATTATCGATATATCGATAGTGCCATCGATAGCTTTCCACCAGAGCTGCAAATATATCGATATATCGAGTAATTGTTTTTTTTGCCGATATCGATATTTTTTTCGATATCGAGTATGGCATAGCCATTTTCTTATTACTTATTTTTGCGCCAAACAACATCAGTGACTGAATTAATAGACTAAAAATCTGCGTACCAAATTTTTGTATAGAAATTCTTATTAAAAAGGTCGCAATTTTTAAGAATTTTTTTTTGATTTTTTTCTAATTTTTGCAAAAATGTTACAATTTAGGTTCATGTGGCTTTTGTTACAGATTGGGCTATACTTTTATAAAAAAGTTATGAAAAAAAATATAGAATGAAAAACATTGTAAATACTGTAATAATATCACTGTGTGATTTTGAGTGTGGGTCACTCTTCATACATACATATGTACCTCCAGGGGCGCACCCAGGAATATATTTTAGGGGGGGGGTTTTATATTTCTGAAGAGATATCACCGGAAAATACTCAAAATTTGCTTCAGATAATACCCTCTTTAAAATACATTTAAGCAAGTTTTATGTACAGTATGTAATAAATAAATAAACGTTTTAAAATTCATAAACTGCACTTTATTTACAGATTAACAGAACTCAAACGCTTTTAACCGACTTCAAAAAAAGGGAGGTTATCATCTCGCCGGAATACATAACTTTGGACCACGTGAACCGTTTTCAATAATCCTTTTTTTTATTAGAAAGATAGTACCTCAAGGTTTGTCCCGTAATTGTTTTAGAGATCCGATGATTGGATCATGAAGAAATTAACGGTACCCCTAAATTTGAATATGAGAATTGAAGTCGGTTGTGTTCTTTCCTTAAAAACTACTTGTTTAATAAAAAGTTCTATAAACTCAAGATGCACTCAACTTTCAAAAGTACCTAATATAAAATTAAAAAAAAGTCAGTAAAAATAAATTTATTGATTCCATGAATTTTTGCACTTCTATGTTCATTTTTTCGATTTCTGGTTTTCGATAGAGATGGTGATTTTTCACGATTGCTAAATTTTTTTAATATTTCAAATACCGAAAAAATTAACTGAACTCTCAAGAAAAACGAAAAATTCATATAAAACGACGGACGAGAAATGGAAAAGAAATTTTCTTCTACCAAAATTTCTTAAATCAGTTTGCAGCTCTCAAGAAAAAAAATGCTCGTATATTTATTCCCTCATGAAAATTTACAGCAAAAGCAAAGCGCTTTTTCAAGCAACAGAAATTATAATAAATATTTCTTATAATTTCCTTGAGAGCTGGATTCTTAGCTTTAAGATACAGATTGTATTTGAGGTTATTAGCTTTAGGGGGGGTTTGAACCCCAAAACCCACCCCTTGTGTGCGCTAATGTGTACCTCATATAAGTTACGGACGTTAAGTCCGTATAAGTCAAAAAAATAATTTAGTTGGGCCAACGCGCCCAATAGTTCTAACTACGAGTTACAAATCTACAACACAAATTTTGGAATCTAAAACAGTTTATTCTATTTACTTAATTACAATTAGAATTCTTAATCTAAACCGTAGCGTTACCGTCCCGAACTCGACTGCCTGCTTTGTGTCCGCTACTTCCCTTTATAGCCAATGTCCAGCAGCGGCGTACCTGTTGCATAATTGTTGTCTGTGAATAAGTTCGTCCGTTAGTTCCCACACTTGCATTATGGGTTGATGCTATTTCACAAGTATGCGAAATAGTATTATGCTGACGATGCGTCTGGAGTAATGCAGTAGCATACGTATTAATCGCTGGTACTAACCATGGCCTTGACTTTGGGTGTTAGGTTGCCGTGCGCCGTGAGAATGTAATTGTGCTGACTTAGCGGCACGTGTAGTGGGCAACAGTGGGAGCGCCGCAGCGAGTTAACTCTGGGGAGTGTTAACTCTTCCCCCTCTAAAGATCTGCGTCCCGCAGATCCGAGCGTGAACAGGTGTCTTCCTTTCTTCGTGCCTGAGGATCCGTCTGTAGTATGGACAATCTTACTTTAGGAAGTGCTGTCCCTTTTGTTAGCTTCCTCCAAACTATCCAAATGAGAATTAATAGCAAAAACAAGCCCAGAGTTTCCGAAGCTGTAAACCAATTGGTCCTGTCCTTTAGGTATCTCAGAAGTTTAACATTTCCAATAGTCATCTCGTGGACAAGATTCAGATTGACGGCGAGGCTTTTATTCTTTATAGTAGACAGCACAGGTCGGAGTATTTGAACGCCTGAGCTGCTCATGCTCCAGTAAGTTTTATCATCAATTCGAATAGTTTCGTTTTCCAGTTGAAGAATGTAGGAGCCGTTCAAATAGTTGGGGGTTTCACCTGACCATACTGTGTCATTGACGTTGTCCAATAAGATCGTGTCCTCTTTGATGACCTCAATCGTTGAGTCGTTGCAGCTTACGTAGCGGCAACTGGTCTCGCCACCTTTGAGCAGTCGCGGCAGGCAATCTTCTTCGCGTAGTAGGTCCAATGCATCCTGCTTGCATACCATTGCGCTTGTCAGATGAATGCACTTATCCTTGACGCCATATGTTTGCTTCTTGTTGATTAGAACTTGGCTGTACCTTAAATCCAGCCGATGACCATTTTTTGTAATAGAGTGATCGAGTGATAAGATTGTTGAATCTCGTTTGATCCACTTTTGGCATGGACAAAACGTAAAGTAGCAAGGTACCATTCGTGTAGATTGATGGTTCGCCGTATTCGACGGCTTCGATGACGTTAGCGTATGGAAGGACTTCGATTTCGCTGATCAATTCGTTGATTTCCTCTTTGTTTAGCAGGTTGCTGTTAATCACTCCAGCCTTGGCCATTTGACAGGCTTGAACAAACTCATTGACATCATCCTTCAAGATCATTACTTTGTGCAGGATTTCTTCTGATNAACAGGTGTTCAGAATAATAGCGATTACGCCAAGTTCGAACACTGTTGTTTGCTTGATTGCTTTCAAGTGATCTTTATTGAATTAATGATTACGTTTTTATACAAACTAAATGCTTACGTAGCTAAATAATAAGGGCATAAAAATTTTGGATAGTAAGCAAAATTATTGTAAAGGCTTTACATAAGCATAATTAATGCAAGTGCTTTATTCCCACGTTTTTGTTGACATAAGCATATTCCACATTTTGCGTCTACTTTCATTTGCGTGCATTAATCAACAATGTCTTATATGTAACTTGACACATGCCAAATTATTTGGCTATAAGAAAACATTGCTTCCCTCGGAAAAGAACATGTTAACTATAAAAAGAAAAATTATATGCATATTACCTGAGAATACTTAAAATTTTTCTTATCATTAAAATTTAATTGCTTATATAAAAAGAAAGAAATGGACATCATTAACTATGTACCTACATATGTATTTTAAGTCAATGCTTAAATAGTAGCAAAAGAAAAAAAAAC
>NW_016157154.1:79955-91923 GCF_001687245.7 Rhagoletis zephyria | reverse complement strand
ACTAAAAGGCATAAAGTACACGCTACGCATAAAAGAATGCAATCGAAAATTAATACCCTGTTGAATAAAGCCAATGCAATATTAATATGTCGACTTTTCTTATTTAATAACATCCTCCCCCGGTGAGCGCAGCTCGAATTCCTTAGCAGGTTCTGTCCTAAATGTTTATCGTAAAGTCCAAACTTCCTTGAGAATGTCGAGGCGCAGGTGTGGGTTTTTCATTTTGACCGGATGTGGTCGCAGTCGTGGATGCGTGCTGTTTCCTGTTTGGCTGTTTTAAATTTTCTTTTGACTAGCATGAACACCAAAAGGCACAAAACTGTAACCAAGGCAGTGTACCCAACCGTTATGTGGTGCGCATTTTGTGCTTCAAGTTTGTTTGGGAGTTCTAATATGCGTTGATTGGCCAATGATGATTGTAAGGACGTGAGGTTTTGTATCTGTGTTATGTATTTCTCATCATCCCGTGATTGAAGAAGAGGCTTTATATGTTCTGCTGCAGCTACTTCGGAAATTTCTCCCAGGCTAGTGTAGGACGAGCAAAGACTCGTCGATATCAACTGATCTGCTTGAACTGATATAAAATTATGTTTGAGTATGCAGTCTGGTTGGAGTGATAACAGTCCTGATCCTTTTAGAATCACCTGAATGATTTCTTTTCCACATACTGCGGTTGCACGAGATGAAACTGACGTGGCATAAATCCATTGATTTTTATGCTGTAGTGATATCCATGCAACATCGTTTGGTGTTTTTTGCAGTTGACAACTTGACTGGGTGTTGTTGTTGAATAAATTTACTTCACATGCGCATTTAGATGAGCCGTGACTATAACAAATTTGAATTTTAGAACAGATGTAATTTCCATTTTTAATATCCACACAAGATTGAAATTTGGAGATGCTCAGCGGGAAATATTGACCAAGAGCTGTGTTTATTGCCAAAACTGCAGCACACGGACTTATTTCAATCATAGTCCCATTAGTCCAAGTAGGAATTGGTAGCAGATTGAATAAGTCATATCGATCATGCTCTACCAGAGGCAATGTGATGCTGAATATAACATGCTTTTCTGTAAGTCCTCCCTTAACCGTCATGAGTTGATATAGCTGGAGTAAATCTTCTTGGTTTACAGGTAGTTCCAATGGTGCTGATAAATGAAGTTTAATTTTGTTTATTTCGTCTTGCAATTGACTGGGCGTCAGCAGAAGAGGACTTATTTTTCCGTGATGAGTATCTATTAGAAAAAAAAAAAAACTTAAATTTTACATAGCAACATTGAAAGTACCCTATAAGTACCCCTCTGACAATTATATTTGTAATAGCTCTGAGGATGCGTAAATTAATAGTTCAGGCATAGCGGTAGTAGGTGTAAGAAGAAAAAAGAAACAGAAAATATTTAAGATCATTCATAGTTAAGCTTATGTAAATATGTTTATCTAGGTGAGTGATTATTCTATTATATACATACATATACGTACAACAGCCTTTCCAACGTCCGACCATCTCACCAGGCGCCTGCTGATACCGATCGGGAGAATGACATGTAAGTGCTCTTAATTTTCCTTTTCTCTTAAATAAGTATTGATAGACTTTTCACTCATATGTCAGAAGCAAAAGAGTAGCTTGATTACAAACCACCGCATTGGCAAACCAGCGTGTGGTGAGCGCAGCATTATTTTCCATTGCTTTTGTATACATATTTTCACTGATCAACTTAATCCAGCTACTCTCCTGCGATTTTTATTTTTTTTTATATCGAAACTCATATGTTTAGTACTTCACCTAACGAATTGCATTTATCTAAATATTTTTTTTGCTATACTAATATTCATATATGTAAAATGTGTATATATATATATGTATATACTTATATCTACACATAGCTATAAATATCTACATATGTACGCATAGTTTTATGCTGACCGAATAGGGTGACCAGATTTATTATTCGTAAAATTTTGGTTGCTAAATGAATTAATATTTTTTTTTATTGACAATTGTTATTAGGATAATTTATTCATAACTGAGGATTGATTTCCTTGCAGTTATGGTTGGCGATAAATTAGTTGTAATTATTATTATAAATAAATTTACTGAACTGTAGCTTGTGAAATGAAAGCATGAGTTAAATTTTCTTAGTCGTGAGATGACCTAACCCATAGACTTGAAGGTATGGTTGGGATGGCGATGCATAAAGTATCTCTTCATGGTTGGGCAGGGAAGAGTAGGGGAGGGCAGCGTTGATCAAGGGGGATCCTCTCCGTTTGCGTCTGTCTGCTAAGTTTAAGGGATTTGTGGTATTTAATGTAGGATAGTTTTTGTGGTCCGGTAATGATATTTAAGTGCATGATATTTTTTGTGTGTGTAGTCAGGACATCTTCAAGAAAGTGCGGCAAGACCCACCCCAACCCGACGAGCTGAGTACCAGGATAATACTAGCATGCACAGCCGTTCACTTTTGATGTACCACCGCAGGACTTCATAACAAAAATGGCGCCCAACGTGGGGCCCGAGACGGAAGTTTTGGGTTCTCCAAATTAGTTTTTACATCCTATTACTTTTACGAGGATTGGGAATTAGTTCAGATAGGCCCAGTTCCAGGTTTGGCTAACCCTCCTAGGTAATCGTATTATTTCACTCGTTATTTTGGTATACGGAATTTGCATTTAGGTAGAAGAAGATCTATTGAACCAATACCAAATTTCGAGTTATTCATTTCAATAAAGTTATACCTTTTTGTTTTCTTTCGCTTCGGAATTATGATCTACGGTTGCCTTCCGATTTCATAACCGCTAAGATAAATCAATACAATTTTATTGATTCGGGAACGTAAGTTAATCGATAGTGAAAATCAAATGCAACCGAATATAGTGAGCAGATTCCTATTGGTTAAGTTATGTACATAAATTATATGCAGAACCACCCTTGGTTTTGCACTTCCAATAGTTTGCACCTCGTGATCAACCTAAATTTTTTTTTCCCCTAATTCTCTCAAGTCTAAGGAACAAAATGGGAATCTCACGACAACTTTACAAGTAATAAGAAACATTATAAATACATACATACAAATAACCACAGTAAGGTCTGAATCTACAAAATTTTGGTAATTTTTTTGGTGTTGCTTTTATTCGGAGCACTCACCAGATTGAATTATATTTTGGCCCTATTAAGAAACTAAGTTTATTAATTTATCAAAATGGCTGTGTTTCGTAGCAGGGAAAATTTACTCGAAATTGACGACCCTTCTAGATTGTGCAGTATCTGTAACGAAGATGTTACAGATGCGTCTTTATCAGTAACTCCTTGTCAACATAGTTTCCATCGCGCGTGCATATCCAGATGGCTGGAGGAAAATAACGCTTGTCCCTTGTGTCGACAGTCATGTGACACGCAGTCATTAAAAAGCTTCGCAGAGCAGGAGCCGGTAATCCAACCAGGCACTTTTGAAGCTCAAGGCGCTATCCCGAAAAACAATACACAGCGTCGCGTAACTAGGTCAATGGCTGCCCATAATACTTCCCTTAATAGTTCATATAGTAATAGTCGTGGCATGGGGCGTGGTACAAATGTAAATCGCACGCAGCGGAATATTCAAAATAATATAAATCAAGCCTTTGTCCAAAATGTTGTCCAAGACAGTGTTCGTAATCTCGAAGAACGGCTTTCCAGGCAAATACGCGACGATGTAGGAAATGTAGTGTCAGAATCTCTTCGTTTGTACTTTCGTAACCTCAATATTTCAGAACCTCGTAATGATGAGACAATAAACAGGACGCGCATCACTGCCGCTCCCAGAGAGAATGACGAGCGACATCCATTACAAACTTTGAATCAATCACGTAGGGACTCCCCGGATGTGTCTGCGACAGTATCTGCTAAGGTAGTTTCAGGTTGGAAATTAGTTTTTGATGGTTCCATGAATGGCGTGTCAGTTGACGAATTCATATATAGGGTGAATGCGCTTACCAACTCAACGCTTCGTGGTGATTATCGCATTTTATGTCACCACGTTCACTTGTTATTCGAGGGCAAAGCCAAACGGTGGTTTTGGCGTTATCACCATTCGGTCGAGGCCTTAGATTGGATAGATATCTGCGACAACCTGCGCAGTAGTTTCAAGGACTTCCGATCTGATTTCGATATTAAAGAATCAATACGTAATCGTAAGCAAAAAAGCGGCGAATCCTTCGAAAGCTACCTGGACAATCTGCTAACAATATCTGACAGTTTGAGGCACCCTCTATCTGAAAGAGAATTAGTTGAGATAATTATAAGAAATCTCCAACCAGAGATTCGCTTAGAGTTGCTACACCTAGAGATTAATAATGTGTCAGATCTTCGAAAAGCATGCCGACGAAGAGAAAATTTACTAACAGAAATTCAAACCCGGACACCTTTCCAAAAACCTTTCGCGTCACAGCGTAGAAACATTTCGGAAGTTGAAATCGAAGATCTTAAGGATTGCAACGATGAAGTTTGCGCCGACATTACTAGCCAGTCTTCTAAACAATTAGGCGAAAGGACGTGTTGGAATTGTGATGAAAAGGGTCACAATTACAAAAACTGCGTAAAGCCAAGGCGAGTATTTTGCTATGGGTGCGGTCTCACAGCGTTTTTCCTACCAACTTGTCCAAAATGCAATGATCCGGAAAACGGGAGAAGGGATGTCAGCAACAAGCTCAGACATCCCAGAAGCTAATCGGATCCGCGCAACTAGTTAAGAAGCCTTTTGTTTTGGAAAAATCGGATACAAAAGAGTATGTTCCAAAACTTCACCCAATTATTCCCTTTCATGAACGTCTTGTTGCATATAAAAACACCAGAAATAAAATATTCAAACCATCTCGGTCCGCAGAGCGTGCCAGATTGTTTTGGGCAAGAATTAAAGAAAAGAAAAATAACTTGAGTTCGATTAGTTCGATTTTCAGTAAAGCTAATGATATACGACCCTACGCATCCGTGCAGATCATGGGCAGAAATATGTTAGGGTTGCTCGACTCAGGTGCTTCCGTAAGTTGCTTAGGGGGAGTACTGGCGAATGAACTGTTGGCTAAGAAAGACTCTATCAAGCCAATTAGGTCCAATGTTCGAACAGCTGATGGGTCCCGTCAAGATATTGTAGGCGTAATTTCGTTGGAAGTTACTTATAAAGATGAACATAAGCCGATAGAATTTTATATAATACCCTCTCTGGTACAAAATATTTATTTAGGAGTAGATTTTTGGAGAGCATTTGGGATCGCTACTAATGTGATTAACGAGTTAAACGTCTCAGAACTTGATCCAAATGCACACATTTTAACTTCTGATCAGCAGCAAAAACTACAGGTTGCTATATCTAGCTTTCCAAAATTCGAAGAAGAGGGACTGGGTAAAACAACGCTTGTCGAACACATTATAGACGAGGAGTCGAACAGCGCTTGGTCTTCGCCCGTAGTTCTTGTACGCAAACCAGGAAAGGTACGACTGTGCCTTGATAGTAGGAAGGTTAATACGGTCACCGTAAAGGATGCGTATCCTCTACCTCATATCGAAGGAATTTTGTCCAGACTACCGCGAGCGGAGTACATATCCAGTTTAGATTTAAAAGATGCTTTTTGGCAAATTCCGCTAGATCGGAACTCACGCGAGAAAACGGCTTTTACGGTACCCAACAGACCGCTGTATCAATTTACGGTGATGCCGTTTGGTCTATGCAATGCACCACAAACGATGTGCAGGTTAATGGATCGTGTTATACCATATAACCTAAAGGAAAGAGTTTTTGTTTATCTGGACGACCTGCTGTTGGTCTCTGAGAGCTTCGATTCACACCTAGAACTGTTGAAGGAAGTTGCCGTTCATATACACAACGCTGGATTAACAATCAACATCGCTAAGAGCAAATTTTGTCTGACCGAAGTACGCTATCTAGGCTATATTGTGGGATTGGGAACATTGAAAACTGATCCGGGAAAAATTGAAGCGATAGTAAATTATCCTGTTCCAAGAACTGTGAAGCAGCTTCGCAGGTTTCTTGGAATGGCTGGATGGTATAGAAGATTTGTTTCCAATTTTGCTGAGGTAACTCATCCACTGACGGAACTTCTTAAAAAGACGAAATCTTTCGAATGGTCGGATAAGGCTCATGAAGCTTTTGACTTATTAAAGGCTAGGTTGACATCTGCTCCTTTTCTGGCTAATCCCGATTTTAAGAAACCATTTGTCATACAATGTGATGCCAGCTTACATGGAATTGGCGCGGTACTTGCGCAGGAAAATGCAGAAGGGGAGGAGATACCGGTGGCGTACATGTCACAGAAGCTTAATAGGGCCCAACAGAACTATTCTGTTACCGAAAGAGAATGTTTAGCGGCTGTATTAGCGGTTAAAAAGTTTCGACCATATGTCGAGGGACAGACCTTCAAAATCATCACGGATCATGCCAGCCTACGTTGGCTGATGGACCAGAAGGACCTCAGTGGGCGGCTAGCGCGCTGGGCGTTGAAATTTCAAGGCTTCGATTTTAAAATCGAGCACCGAAAAGGCAGTGCAAACGTCGTGCCAGATGCCCTTTCTAGGATTTATTCTGATGACATCGTTTCTTCAATGGAGGTTGATTATGTTCCAGATATAGACTTTCTTTCGACGAAAATGATTACGTAGCGCTTAGGGATAAACTTTCAAACCAATCGGAAAAGTTCCCGGACTTTAAGGTTTGCGATAATTATATATATCACCGGAATGAGTTTTACACAGGAAACAAAGAAATGGAGGACGCAGCGTGGAAGCTTTTTGTACCCGTATCGCTGCGAAATGAGGTTGTGAGGAACCTGCATGATGTTCCTACGTGTGCGCACGGTGGAGTCGCCAAGACCACAGAAAGGCTGCGACGATACTTCTATTGACCTGGATTACATCGCACGGTACAAGAATATGTTTCCAACTGTAATGTATGTAAGACTACCAAGCACCCGACGAAGGTCCTGCGGCCGAGGATGGGGAAATTCACGCCTGTGGAAAGGATATTCCAAAGATTGTATATCGATTTAATAGGCCCCTTTCCACGATCTAAAATCGGACATATTGGTATTCTTATTATACTTGACCACATGTCTAAGTTTACATTTCTTTTTCCTCTAAAAAAATTTACCACCACCCCTATCGCTAATTACTTAAAAGCCCATGTGTTTGACGTCTTTGGTGTTCCAGAGTATGTAGTTACAGACAACGGAACCCAATTTAAGTCAAAAGAGTTTGAAGCCTTCCTAACACGATGTGGGATTAAACACACCTTTACAGCTTTGTATTCCGCTCAAAACAATTCATCCGAGCGTGTTAATCGGTCGGTAAACGCCGCTTTGCGAGCCTAAGTGGAAAACGACCAGCGTGAGTGGGATTGTCACTTAAGTAGCATTAATTCTGCACTTCGGAACTCGATCCACCAAACTACGGGTTACAGTCCCTACTTCACTGTTTTTGGGCAGCATATGATTACCCACGGCGATAACTATGCGTTGCTTAAAAGCATTAACATGACATCAGAGGGTTTGGTCGAAACCAATCATGGTTACGAGAATATATTAAACGTTAGAGATAGAGTAAGGACTAATTTGCACAAATCCTTCGAACAAAATAAATGCCGGTATAACTTAAGATCTCGACCCATCCAGTACTCTGTTGGCCAAGAAGTTTATAGGAGAAATTTCGCCCAGAGCGACATGTCCAAGTCGTTCAATGCTAAATTGGCTAAGACATTTCTCAGGGCACGGGTTCGAGAGAAGGTAGGATCTTCATACTACATTTTAGAGGACGCTAATGGTAAACTAATAGGCACCTTCCATGCTAAGGACATCCAGGCTTGTTGAACTTCTCGCCTTTTGCAGGAGTTTTGCAAAAGCATCTGCAATGCTTTATCAAAGCACCTGTGTTGTGAGCGCGATATCCATCAGCGTAGCCTGAAATCATAAGTCTTTAATGGTTTTCATTCGTTTGTTAAGTTCTTAAGTTTTTTTTTGTTGGCCACCTTAGCCACAATTCAACGACATTAGTACAGGGAGCGTTCAAGTAAGTAAGACGCCTGTCAAACGGACAGGTGGACGTTGATCGAACTTCCGCTGGCTCTCTCTTGTTTTTTTGGCTTGGCATCGGTCGGACGGGCTACACGCGTGCTGTAATTTATCTGAATTAATCGAGCATCGTCTCAGGATTTAGACTAGCACCGTTTAAAGTTTTGTGCCCAATACCATTCCGGTTAACGCGAATGAATTATATTTTTCTTTGTAAACTCCGATCTCCGAAGTCCGAAAGCGACCGCTGAGTTGGAGGAAGAATTGGTCGCTCGACCAGATTGGTGGCTGAAACAGTAGCAGACGCAGATGGTGTAGAATCCACGTGGAGCATTCTTCAGGGTTCATCTTGCATCCGTGCAAGTCATCGCATCTAAGCGGAGCAGTATACGTGGAAGGCCGGAACAGGCTAATTTTAAAAGGCATATACAGTATACACCACGCGGTTAAGTATGGAGTAATAGATTTGAGGGTGCAGAGAAAAAAAAAAATAGAAATCCTACTCATCAAAAGTAATCACTAGATAGGGTTTATACGAACAGGACAGTCTGATTGCTTCCCTCGGAAAAGAACATGTTAACTATAAAAAGAAAAATTATATGCATATTACCTGAGAATACTTAAAATTTTTCTTATCATTAAAATTTAATTGCTTATATAAAAAGAAAGAAATGGACATCATTAACTATGTACCTACATATGTATTTTAAGTCAATGCTTAAATAGTAGCAAAAGAAAAAAAAAGCCCGTTTCTCTTTGTTGTCTGGCCAAATCCTCGAAACGATCCATTTTTCTTCTATTAGATTAGTTTTATGGCTCCTTAAACTGCTGCACTGGCCTTGGTTAAGCTGAATGTCCTTTCACAGGGGTCACCAGAATGTTCAGAATAATAGCGATTACGCCAAGTTCGAACACTGTTGTTTGCTTGATTGCTTTCAAGTGATCTTTATTGAATTAATGATTACGTTTATATACAAACTAAATGCTTACGTAGCTAAAGCATAAAAACTTTGGATAGTAAGCAAAATTATTGTAAAGGCTTTATTCCCACGTTTTGCTTTACATAAGCATAATTAATGCAAATGCTTTATTCCCACGTTTTTGTTGACATAAGCATATTCCACATTTTGCGTCTACTTTCATTTGCGTGCATTAATCAACAATGTCTTATATGTAACTTGACACATGCCAAATTATTTGGCTATAAGAAAACACTAAAAGGCATAAAGTACACGCTACGCATAAAAGAATGCAAGCGAAAATTAATACCCTGTTGAATAAAGCCAATGCAATATTAATATGTCGACTTTTCTTATTTAATAACAGGCTTGAACAAACTCATTGACATCATCCTTCAAGATCATTACTTTTTGCAGGATTTCTTCTGATAGTTTCATAACGTGGTCATGCCCCAGGATGCCGTTTGTGACGGTTACCATGCCGTTGACCACCTGCAATAGCTCATGAGTTTTCTTAAATATTTCATTATTTACCCTGTACTGTTGGTTGTTGTTTAGTACTAGCGAATCCTGGGATCGAAGTACCTCATCCCAATCGGACGCGTCGGGAGAACCGGCAATCCATTTCCAAGCCGATCCTATCCAATTGATTGCACGCTTATTTCTTTTGTGTTTTGGACCTTTTAGCTCATTAAGTTGGATTTGAACCTTCTCTAAGTGATAGGCAAGGACATCCGTGATATCATTGGTTTCATTCAGCCTGGTGACTTCGGCTTCCAGACGACTTGCGATTTCTTCATAGCGGGCTAGGTTGATCACATGAATTATCTTGAAGTATCCGTCGACTATCCAGCCATACCCGTCTCGTACAGTTACCACAGGCGAGTGTAGATCGAATAGGACGTATGCTTGTGCGGGCGCACAGAGGCAGAATCTAGGAGTCAAAGTACAAATATCCTTATAACTAATATACATAGTTAGTGAAAAATTTACATTTCAAA
This sequence comes from Rhagoletis zephyria, assembly GCF_001687245.7. Taxonomy (NCBI): domain Eukaryota; kingdom Metazoa; phylum Arthropoda; class Insecta; order Diptera; family Tephritidae; genus Rhagoletis; species Rhagoletis zephyria. Next base: position 81,912 of record NW_016157154.1, on the reverse strand, counting down.
ATTAATATTCCATGAACTAAAGCTATTTATCGGATTTTATTTCAAGAACAATACTTAATTAGGAAATTTACATGTCATCTAAATGCTATCCTACGGTTTTTCGAATCTTATCCTGAAGCTGAAGATTTAAATATGTAAAATTTATGTAACATTTCAGATATTATGACTTGTATCTAATTTAATTGTAATCTCTTTCCTAAATGCTAGTACTATAACTAGTGAGTGGAGTTCGGGTCGCTTCGGGTTTGACGGGGATGTATGAGGACTCGGAGTGGTGTTAAGTGGAATTTACTGACAATTAATTTTTTCAGTTATTTTAGTTTATTAGTTAGCATTAGTAAGTTAATAGGGTTTTGTTAGTATAGTTTAACTTGTTCGTATTAGGTTTTTTTTTGTTTTTTTTTTTGATTAACCGTTTTTGTTGCTAGTTAGTGAGTTATTTTTAGTTTAGTTTGTTAGTATCTTTTTTCGAGGAATGTTTCCCTTTTTTTTCCTTTTTTTTTAAGATGTTAGTTAGTTAGTGATTTAGTAATTTGTTTTTTTGTTAGTAATGCTTTTTTTTATTTTTGCTCCTTTTAGGCGCTTTTTTGCATATATTTTTTTATTTTTGCTCCTTTAGGTGTTTATGTACGACTTAGTTGCATATTTTTGTTTTAAATTCTTGCACCTTTTAGGTGTTTGTGTACAACAATTTGTCGCATAATTTTGCATCGGAATATAGGCGTTTTTCTCAGCTGACATTGGAAGGCTCGTGTTGATCCCTTTTAGCCATAAGCGTTAATAATTGCAAATGGCCTACTCATGGCACGAGTGGCTTCACGTCAATTAAAGCAGAGACCCCATGGTGGAGTTGAACCACACCGATTGTAATCATTCGAACCATCGAGTTATTTGGAATTGAACCAACATCTGACTACATCGGCTGCAAACAATTTGCACCCAAACCCTGGGACCCGAGAATCTAAGCATAAGATTTGCCTTCTGACCAATGTTATCTTTAGATGTTTTTTACATCTGCTTTGTGGAATTTTTTCCCTGTTTGCGTAAGTATTGTTGCGTTTCGATTCTCGGCAATCGTTTCTTCTTTGTATAATGGCTTTTGTTTGGCCTTAATTTGTTTATTTGAAATGAACACCTTATCTCCGGTATCGAAAGAACGCGGAGTAGTGCGTTTGGTGTTCAACCTCGCGTTTCTGACCTCCTGCTCCTTCTCCAATAAAGCCTTTATATCCTCCATGGTTTTTTCCCTGAAATCTACCAACCCCTGATAATTTATTCTTGAGGTCCGGTTGAGGAATACGTCCGCCGGTTTTCGCTTGATAACAGAGTGAACGGTATTATTATACCTATCCACTGCTATTGAAATGCGCTCCTTTGGAGTTAATCTGTTAAACTCGCCCGAAATACAGCGGTATATCTCTATTAGTGTTGAATGCAAATGCTCAACCTGACCATTACTTTCACTTCTTTGTGTGGGAGTTTGGTAAATTTCTATTCCAAGGGATCGGATATAATTTAAAACAAGGGGCGTTAAAAATCCCCTTTCGTTGTCCATGACTAATATTTTCGGTAGTGAAGGAGATCAGTAAGTTTCTTTCGCAGGTGAACCGAAGATTTGTTTTTTATAGGAAAGAGCTTAGCAAATTTTGTGAACTTATCGATCGCGCTAAGATACTTTTGCTTTTCTATTTCGAAAAGGTCGATGTGTAGGATTTCGCAAGATAACCTGGTATTGGGGTAGGTTGAAGGAACGGTTTTGCGGGATGCCGGTCGTACTTGTTTAATTTGCAGGTATCGCACTGCCTCACGTAGTCTCGTATTTGCCTAGCCATTGCAGGAAAATAATATTCCTCCAGTATTTGGAGTCGATTTTCACAAGGGTTTCTATGAGCTCTTTTGTGTTCATTCGCAATTATTTCGAAAACCCTGTCTGCAGCCATAACATCTTCCACAATCC
>NW_016157154.1:16017-77501 GCF_001687245.7 Rhagoletis zephyria | reverse complement strand
CAAAAAAAAAACTTAAATTTTACATAGCAACATTGAAAGTACCCTATAAGTACCCCTCTGACAATTATATTTGTAATAGCTCTGAGGATGCGTAAATTAATAGTTCAGGCATAGCGGTAGTAGGTGTAAGAAGAAAAAAGAAACAGAAAATATTTAAGATCATTCATAGTTAAGCTTATGTAAATATGTTTATCTAGGTGAGTGATTATTCTATTATATACATACATATACGTACAACAGCCTTTCCAACGTCCGACCATCTCACCAGGCGCCTGCTGATACCGATCGGGAGAATGACATGTAAGTGCTCTTAATTTTCCTTTTCTCTTAAATAAGTATTGATAGACTTTTCACTCATATGTCAGAAGCAAAAGAGTAGCTTGATTACAAACCACCGCATTGGCAAACCAGCGTGTGGTGAGCGCAGCATTATTTTCCATTGCTTTTGTATACATATTTTCACTGATCAACTTAATCCAGCTACTCTCCTGCGATTTTTATTTTTTTATATATCGAAACTCATATGTTTAGTACTTCACCTAACGAATTGCATTTATCTAAATATTTTTTTTGCTATACTAATATTCATATATGTAAAATGTGTATATATATATATGTATATACTTATATCTACACATAGCTATAAATATCTACATATGTACGCATAGTTTTATGCGACCGAATAGGGTGACCAGATTTATTATTCGTAAAATTTTGGTTGCTAAATGAATTAATATTTTTTTTTTATTGATAATTGTTATTAGGATAATTTATTCATAACTGAGGATTGATTTCCTTGCAGTTATGGTTGGCGATAAATTAGTTGTAATTATTATTATAAATAAATTTACTGAACTGTAGCTTGTGAAATGAAAGCATGAGTTAAATTTTCTTAGTCGTGAGATGACCTAACCCATAGACTTGAAGGTATGGTTGGGATGGCGATGCATAAAGTATCTCTTCATGGTTGGGCAGGGAAGAGTAGGGGAGGGCAGCGTTGATCAAGGGGGATCCTCTCCGTTTGCGTCTGTCTGCTAAGTTTAAGGGATCTGGGTTATCCTTACTCGATATCTTTGAAAGTTGTTGACATAGACATCTTGTAACAACCCAAGAAATCTTTCGGGAATCTTTATACCGTTAATAACATTTGGGTTCAGGACTTCCTTGAGGATTGCGGTCAATGCATCTGCATCGTGTTCCGGTAATGAGACATAAAACCTTCGGTAGCCTTGATGTGGTTCCTCAAGGCATCGAGGCCTATCCCCTTCCCTAAAAATGATTTGGTTCCTAAATACATTGATCGGAGCTTCCACGTGTGGTATAAGCTCAGAATTGTCCTGATCAGCAGAATGCATTGTAGCTTGTGTGGCAGTGTCAATTTCGGGCTCTATGTTAGGATTAGCATTTGTTGCGGGATCTTGATCTGAAACGGATGGGGGCTGAGCAACAACTGAATCGGTCAACGCGTTGACTTCAGTTTTGAGGCGAGAGGGAGCATCGTCAACCAAGTTCGATTTTCCTGGTTTGTAGATTAGTTCGCTATTGTACTCCTCAATCCTTGCTTTCCATCGTTTTAGCTTGGCATTGTAGTTCCTGCAACTCAGGGAAAACGTTAATGGCTGATGGTCGGTGTATATTCTAATCTTTTTGGCACCATATAGATAGGAGCGCAGATTGTCGAGTGCCCAAACTATAGCGAGGAGCTCCTTCTCGTTGGTGGCGTAATTTTCTTCGCATTTGTTCAAGGATCGCGAAATGTAGGCTATAGGTTTGTCCTCGCCAATCGTTCCTTGTGAGAGGACTGCCCCAATGGCATAGTTCGAGGCATCGGTTGTGAGGTTAAATGGTTTGGCGAAATCAAGAAACGCCAGGACATCCGCAGATACCAATAGTTGTTTTAACTCATGGAAGGCCTCTAGGGCACTGCGGTCTAAATCAATAGCTACTTTCCTAGATGCGTTAGCTTTTACTTGAGCATTTTCGCCGCGCGTAAGATTGGTCAATGGCTTTGCGACCTTGGCATAGTCCCTAATGAATTTCCTGTAGTATGAGGTCATACCCAAGAAACTCTTCAAGTCTTTCAAATTTTCAGGAGGTGAAATAAGCTTTATAGCTTCCACCTTTTTCGGGTCAGCGCGTACTCCATCGGGAGTAATTATGTAGCCAAGGAATTCAACTTCCTTTTCGAAGAAACACGTCTTTTCTAGATTTACCTTCAGATTCGCTTCTAGGAGTGTTGCGAAGACTTTCTCCACGTTATCAAGGTGTTCTTTTGCGTCCCTACCGAATACTATTATGTCGTCAATGTAGACGTAACATATTTTCCCGATGTACTTTTTCAGGACATCGTCTATCATTCTCTGGAATATGGCAGGCGCATTTTTCAGACCGAACGGCAAGCGAAGGAATTCATATTTGCCGTTCATCGTGGAGAAGGCAGTCTTCGGGATGTCAGAATCCTTCATTGGAATTTGGTGGAATCCGGAGGTCAAATCAATCGTTGTATAAAAGTCGGCTTTGCCAAGGCTACATAACGTTGCGTTTATATCAGGGATGGGATAGGTGTCAGCTATCGTAACAGCGTTCAGCCGCTTATAGTCGACCACCATGCGATACTGTTTCTCCCCATTTGGTTTCGGTTTTTTCGGCACCACCCAAATCGGGGAATTGTAAGGACTTTTGGATGGCCGTATTACCCCTTCATCAAGCAGCTCATTTATTTGTCTATCTACTTCTTCTCTCATGCATACTAGATAGGTTCAGGAGTGGTTGTCCGTATTTCGGCTCGGACACTTGTGTCTACAAGTTCGTTACCGTTAAGGGGAAGGAAAAGGTCCGAATATTTTTCCAATAATTGGTCTACCTGTTGTCTAGTGTCGTCAGAGACATCTTTACCCATGGAATAATTAACCTGGTCAGAAACTTTGGCCTTTAAGGGCAAGTTAAAGTCATTGACTTTAAGGTGATTGTTTTTCCTGTCAACAATGGCTCCTAACATCCTTAACGTATCATCGCCAATAATGCCGGCGAAGGATTTAAGTCCTGGCAGGACGAAGAACACTATTTTAGAAGGGAATCCTATATCTTTAAAAAATCTTAATCCTATTTTTTTGTTAATCTGTACCTGCCCCCCGGCAGAATTCACATTAAATACCTCATCTACAGGGTCACCTCCAGTCGCAACCGATTCACTTATAAAATTTTTATTTGCACCTGTGTCAATAAGGAAGTCTAGGATGCGACCGTCAGGGAGCGTGTACTCTAGGTATGGTACGCTAGATGGCCCTCTGAAAGAAAATCCCCTTCTTCTTGACTTCCTGCCTCATCTTCGGTTTTAGTATCGTCATCGGTAGTGCCGGTGGTGGAATGGAAGAGCCTCTGCTGTTTCCTTGGAAAGTTCTCCGAACTTGCCGCCCGTTTAAAAGGATTAGGGCGATTCATATAATTCACGGTTCGTGATTGGGTAGAGCCGTCGACCTCCATTTTTTCGACGGGGGGTGTTTTAACTGGATTAGTTGATGGAGAGCGATTATTTCCTGAAAAACGTTGGTTATTGCCATACTGTGGCTTGCGATCCTGTTGACGCCAGGTGGGTCGTGGAGGGACCGCCGGTGGTTTAGCTTCGAAAGAATGTCTAGCTTCATTTATATTATTAATAGGGACAACTACGCGGTTGTTACTCTGGTTGGAATGTAGTGAAAAATTTCGATAGTTGACGTTCTGAAGTTCCAAGCAAGCCGAATAGGCCTCAGGGAGAGTCTTGGGGCGTTGGACAAGGAGCATTCTGGAAAGCTCCCCATTTAGCCCACGAATGAAGACGTCAAGCGCTCTATTTCTGTAAGTGTCCACAAGAACCCTTACAGTTTCGTCCGTGTAGGACTCGGTCTTTAATTTATTAATTATCAATGAGAATTGATGGTTTACTTTAGCATAAAACTCATCAATTCTAGAACCTCTCTGCTGCAGTTGATGCAGCTGATGTTCTAGGGTGCGGATATCACGCCTGTCCGCGTAATGCAATGAGAGACACTCCTTTATCTTTGGCCAATTGTTGTCAAAGATATTGTAAGAAACCAAGGCAGAATCTGCCGCACCACGCACTTTTTGACGAATGTGCTGCAATATGGCGCGGTAAAGGGGTTTCCCTTTCACTACAGCAAAATCCGAAAGGATTGTTTCCACGGAATGTACCCAGGACACGTAGTGTACCGGGCTTCCATCAAAAATCTGAAGTTCCTTGACACAATCAGGCAGACGACTTATGTCGCGTAAGTCCGCCTCGGTTACGGGGGCTTGTGCCACCACTTCTTCCACCTCGTTGGATTGAGGTGGTGTGTTGAGTGTATTTCTGGCACTATCAATTTCCATGACGCGCCTTTCCAGCGTCTTCATCTTCTCTAGCAGGGCATGGACGGCCCCGGTTAGGTTGGTCACATTGGTTCTGAGTTCCTCCATCTGTAAATAATCAAAAAATGTTGCGTGTCTAGATTATACTTACAAGAACACAAGGTTCATTATTTAGTAGTTCACTTAGTTCACTTAGATCTTTGAATTTCCCTCTTAGGCTTTTTTGCCTTTTTTTCCACTTAGGCCTTTTTGCCTTTTTTTCTTTCTACACTTTTTGGCTCAAGGCCTCTTTTCTTTAAGCTTTTTGTTGCTTTTTTAAAAAAAAAAAATTTTATATTTAGGGTTTTCACTTTTTGGCTCAAGGCTCTTTTACACTTGGACTAAAGAATCCTTTTTTTGCTTTTTTCCACTTTTTCTTGCACACGTTCCGAGTCCCTGCTCGGGCGCCAGTTAATGAGTGTCACCTTTTAACACTCAAAAAAATAAGTTAGTTGGGCCAACGCGCCCAATAGTTCTAACTACGAGTTACAAAATCTACAACACAAATTTTGGAATCTAACACAGTTTATTCTATTTACTTAATTACAATTAGAATTCTTAATCTAAACCGTAGCGTTACCGTCCCGAACTCGACTGCCTGCTTTGTGTCCGCTGCTTCCCTTTATAGCCAATGTCCAGCAGCGGCGTACCTGTTGCATAATTGTTGTCTGTGAATAAGTTCGTCCGTTAGTTCCCACACTTGCATTATGGGTTGATGCTATTTCACAAGTATGCGAAATAGTATTATGCTGACGATGCGTCTGGAGTAATGCAGTAGCATACGTATTAATCGCTGGTACTAACCATGGCCTTGACTTTGGGTGTTAGGTTGCCGTGCGCCGTGAGAATGTAATTGTGCTGACTTAGCGGCACGTGTAGTGGGCAACAGTGGGAGCGCCGCAGCGAGTTAACTCTGGGGAGTGTTAACTTATATATGTATAATAAAATTTTCTGTTGGTAAATGGTTCTATGCATTTTTTGAATGAGTAGATGTTTTTTCAGTGTTTCATTGTAGAATTAAAAATTAACGATATATCGAGTTTTCGTCTCTTAAATATCGAAAGTATCGAATGCGGCGAATATCGATACTTTTGCCGCTCTACTTTCCACCACAAGTTTAAAAGTGAAACTTAATTTTTTTGTAATAAGGTAGTGTTTCTTTATAATTTCTTTAATTTTGTTTTACAATTCGTTTATTCGGCATCTGCCGGTTATGGCCGGTTCTTAGCCGATTCTTTTAACTTTTTTCCGCATTTCATTCCATGTTATTTATTTGTTACTCTTTTAATTCGTTTAAAATGTGTTCTGCTTCGTTTTGATTAATTGAATTAATCGCTGAATTCCTAAATCCTTCGGGCTCGTTTCAACAAACGCATAGAACCATTTATCAACAGAAAATTTTATTATATACGTATGTATGAGGTAGGGAGTTTCATCCGGATTTTTGAACTATCCGGATAAACCGAATATTCGAATATCCGAAAAACTAAACGAAAAATCCGGATATGCCCGACGCTAAGATAATATTCGGATTTTCCTTAGGTGTCCATTTTTTCCTGCGGCCACTCTTTTATGGCCAGTTTTTATTTTATCAAAACGTTATTTTCATTTCCCAATACCAGGCGCTCATTCATGTGAAGAAACAAGTTTTCTATTACCTTGTTTATACCTACGCAAAAACCGCATTAACAAAAGACCGACTTGATTCAACACATATTTCTTTCAAACGTTTATTCCTCAGTCTTTATAGCGCACTCGATGAAACCGTGTTCAGAAATAAACAAAATCTGTTGGTTTTATTTGACATTTGTTTAATAATAAATTTGCGCGGCGGACCGAAATGGAAGCGAAGAGTAAAACAAATTTATTATAACATTAATTCCAATTAAATGAATTAGGCGTTTATACTTGCTTCCTAACCGATGTGAGAAATAAAAAACCGATTTGAAAACAAATTCGAGTCAATACACTTTTCAATTTCAACCCGTATTGAAATTTTGTGTATGCATCCGTTTTAATTACAGCGAGTTGGGTAAATGTGCTTTATGTGTCGGTATAAACAAGGTATATTTCTACGCACAAAATGTTTTGTATAAATTTTTAAATTTCCAACATTCTACTTTGTGTATTTCAAAGTCTCCTAGAAACGAATCAAAAAGTTCTACAAACAAATTTATGCGTATTGAAAACAGAGCTGGGTAAATGCAATTACATTACAATTACAATTACATTCCTCAGTAATTGTAATCAGGATTCAATTCCTTTATTTCACGGCAAAGGAATCGATTACTTTCTCAATTCCTTGAAGTAATTTCAAATGGAATTGTTTTTTTCTTTAATTCCATTACAAGGAATTTCATATTGTGATTGGAATAAATTACGTGCTAGTAATGTAATTTTTTTTATTTCAATTCTTTTGAAAGGAATTGAAAATGTAATTTTTTTTCCAATTCCTTTGAAAGGAATTGAAAATGTAATTGATTTTTTTCGAATTTCATTCCTCAAAGTAATTTAAAAAGTAATCGAAAAATTTATCAAAAAAAATGTTTTTACTGTTGAATTGCAATAGCTTTGTTAAATTTCTTGGTTGCGAACTGCATTGAATAAACAACTTATACCTAAGTAGTATTACTAATTGGACTTTAAGAAAACAGAATAGCTTAAACTGTAGCTGTTCAGTTTATAGGGTAACGGTTAAATTTTCTAGATCCTACCGCGAACGCGCTTCGCGGCAGATGAGACCCATAAATGTCAAAGCAGGCATAATCCGGCCGGACTTTTGCTGCCTTGAGCACTGGTGTTCTCTTGGACTAATCCCTGCGTATCTATAAAAATGCACTGACTTAATTGTGTATATTATGGTACCCTTAATTCTACCCAAAAGGGCGTACCTTCTGGAGCCTTTGAAGTACTCTTACTGGTATCCTGCGTTACAAATGAGGATAAAGTCCGCTGGAATTACGAGCCCTGTTAGACTGGAGATCCTACCTCCTAGGAGTTTGATAAACAAATGTCATTGCTATGGCTCAATTTTGATGATAACACGATAACGACGCTAAAATTACAAAAAAAATGCTGAGAGACGTAAAGTAAATTTTAAGTACTATGTTACGGATCTGTATAACGTGTTTTTAGGTTAAGTCATTTAGTCAAGTTATTTTCATTTTAAGTCTTCATTGCGAATGAAAAAAATGCAAACTTTAACATGGTCATACGGTCATTGACGATATGGCGTATGAGTAACATTATTTCCTGCTAGTATTTCATACAAAAAATTATTGCACTTTCACTTAACCCTTGCAAACTTGTATTTATCCATCGATTTTCATCGTTAGTAGTGCTTTAAGCCGCAAAACCAGCAGATATTGGCTAGTCTATACCAATATATATTTTGAAAGGCGTTTTTTTCTGTTCGCAATGCTCGAGAAAGGCCGTACCGATTTTTTTGAAATTTCGGAATCTACTGCAGACTTTCCAAGGATGGTTATAGGCTAAAAAAAGTTTCGATATAGAAAGGGGCGTGGCACCTCCCATACAAACCGAATTTTTCAAACTACATATATTTGTGGTAGAGGACTAGAACTGGGTATGGGGATAAATTTCATACTCATGGAGAAAAATTTGCATGGTTGGAGAATGGGGCGTGGCACCTCCCATATAAACCGAACTTTTCGTATTGCATATCTCTGGAAGTGTTCATGGTAGACTGTAAGCCTTTTTAAAACTCGTTAGTTTGACACCCACATGTCAACATTTCATTTACTTTATCAATTTAACTGAGTTACAATTTCCAAATAGGTGGCAGCCCCTCTCAAAAATATTTCCAACACTTTAATTTGATACCCATATTGTAATATTTTATTTATTTTATAAAAGTCATTTAGTTAAATTTTCAACAGATGGCAACCCTCCTCAAACATATTTTCGGCAGTAAGCCTTCTTAAAACTCTTTAGTTTGACACCCACATGGCAATATTTCATTTATTTTATCAATTTGACTGAGTTAAAATTTTCAAATAGGTGGCAACCCTCGTCAAAAATACTTCCAACAGTTATCTTTCTTAAACCTCTTTAACTTGATACTTATATTGTAATAATTCATTAATTTTATCAATATAATTGGGTTTAAAAATTTTAAAATAGGTGGCAACCCCCCAAATTTTTGTGATATCATTGGTTCTGGTATTATAACGAATAATAAAAAAAAAAAATTATTCAAATCGGTTCAGCCGTTCTCGGGTTTTGATGACCGTGACATACGAACACAACGTTTTTATATATGTATATCTATTGATATACATAGAAGATGTCCAATGTGTGCTTTCGATTTTAATCTTTGACCACAACAAAAATTCCACATTCTACATTCGTGAATGAGCTTTCAGTTTCTCGATTACTTTTACAATTCCTTTGAGTAATTGAAAAAACTAAAGTACTCTTGGAATTCCAGGTAATGGAATTTAAAAAAAAACAATTACATTTTCAATTCCTTTCAAAGGAATTGGAAAAACAAATTACATTACTAGCACGTAATTTATTCCAATTACATTATGAAATTCCTTGTAATGGAATTGAAAAAAAAAACAATTACATTTGAAATTACTTCAAGGAATTGAAAAAGTAATCGATTCCTTTGCTGTGGGCTGAAGGAATTGATTCCTAATTACAACTCCTTGTAATCTGTAATTGAGAGTAATTTAATTCCTAAAGGAATCATTACGACCCAGCTCTGATTGTAAACTTGCTACTTCATATTTATGAGCGCCTGGTATTGTGAAATGAAAATATCGTTTCGTAAAAAAAAGATATAAAATGGACCGTGAGAGTTTCTTCATGGCATTAAAATATCATGGGCGGAGTAATTGTTCATAGTGAATGCTTTACAAAATTTTCTTGATTTTTTGGATATCCGAAAATACGAATATTAGCCGGTTCTTCATAAATCCGGATATCCGAATAATTGGCGAAACGAATATTAACCGACCATCCAGACTGTATGGATTTTATCCGTGTCAACGGATAATCCGCCTGGATATCCAGATATTCCAATATGCGGATAGTCCCAGCCCTACATACAGTATTTAAATTTTAAAATTTTCACTAATTCTTTATAAAATTATATTTTACTAGCAGACCCCGCGAACTTCGTCCCACCCAAAATTATTTTTTTTTATTGAAACTTTTTGGTCAAACATTTTCACCAACAATTCACGTTTCCGATTTTCATTGGCACATTCATCGGCTAGGATTATGGTTTGGTGGTAATTTGCCGCTTTAAATAAACAAACGAACGTGTTATGTAAGTGAAGAGGTTTTTGAAATTCTCCGATTGTGCACTATTTCATAGCATGATTAATCGCAAAACGAAATAAATTTGAAGAACTTCTTCTCTTCACTCCCTGGCAGCAACGATGATCCGGTATAGTGAATCTATCCTAGAAGCTTTATAGTATAGTTGGTGGTATTTTTAAAATGGGTGCGTTCCATTACATATTTTACGTATTAGCCAAATCGGATCATAAATAAGATTGAGTAATAACTCAGCTCCAGCGCCAACTGGCGGGTTAAATTTTTGAGACTAAACCATCCAGAGACCCTCTCAAACACACAAATTATTTCGTTAAAATCCGGACACCCATTTAGGAGGATTTCACTCTCAAACACACCTACAGAAGGATTATTAATACATTCAAAGATAGCTAAAACCCGGTATGTTTGCAGGAACCACGCCCCTTTTAAAATATCCCAATTTTTCTCCATGAGTACGGGCTTGATTTCATATACATACATACATATTTATATACGAAGCTCCATGAACACTTCCCGAGATACTTAATATGAAAAATTTGGTTTGTATGGGAGATACCATGCCCCCTTTTCCAATAGCTGCAATTTTCCTCCAAGAGTATGCGATTGACTTCATATATCGCAATGCCAAGTTCTAGTATTCTACTCTGAACACTTTCAGTGATATGCAGTAAGAAAAATTCGGTTTGTATGGGAGATGCCACGCTTCCTTTATATATCGAATTTTTTTAGCCTATAGCCATCCTTGTGACATGTGCGGCAGGTGTCCGAAATTTCAAAAAAAATCGGTTCAGCCGTTCTCGTGCTTTGCGAACATAAAAAACGGCTTTCAAAATATATATTAGTATAGATTGTATAATATACGCCATATAAGTCAAACTAAAAAATTTCGAGCAAAACTGACAAAAATTCAACAAATTACAAAAAATTTCATAAAAATTTTCCAGTTTGTAATTTTTAGAAGCCAATTTAATTTTATTATTATTTATTTTATTTATAGCTTTAATTTAAGCTTAATTGGAAGGTTCTATCACCTTTTATTTTTTTTTTTGCCCTTAAAATTTTGCCAAAAACCTGATTTTTTTACACTTTGACCTAGTTTTTCTTAAAATCTGGAGCTGAGGTAACTGTATGTATACTTAGGGACTCGTAGTCAGCACAAAAAGTCTTTCAATTAGCATTTGCCGCAACAAAATGACTGTTGCCTTGTGGAATTGCATTATTTAATATGTATACATATATAAATAACCACGGTGTCCTTGAACCAGATTCAACTGAATCGGTCTGGAACGATGGAATTTCTCATTATACTATTTAAGGGGGGTGTTCCAGTGTTCGAAAATGTGAAGTTCAAAATCATGGCAGGTGCCGATTTCAAAAACGGTAACTTTTCCGATTTTCAGGTAGGTTTTTCGATAAGGTTCTCGATGAATAAGTATATATATTTACATATATACAAGTCGATTGTATATATATTTATACATATATGTGCATATAGTGTGGGGCTGTTTCCCAACGGGCCCGGATTTTTCCTTAAATTTAGTTGGAAGGTAAAAATTATAAAATTTTGTTAAATTTGATTATTTAATAGTCACATAGCTTTTATAAAATCCAATAAATGCGAAAGCGCATGCCTAGATACACATGCAAGTGTGGTAAGGTCATTTCCGTGCAAGTGAAACATAGAACGGTTCCGAAGTCAACACGTGTTTTCTAAATGTTGTCATCGTAATGACTTTCCCATGGTTCACCAAATATTTTGAGCTCGAAATTGTAGAGCGACCTTCATAGACATTCGAGGTTATCTACAACAGGGGAAATTCAGAAATCAATAGAATACGAGTTTCTTGCATACAGTCCATCTGAGCTTAAAGGAACGCATTTGACTAATCCAATAAAAACTATTTTACGCATTCACTTGATCCGTACAACAGTATAGCAAAACAAATTCTGCCTTTAGACGAAGTTTTTGTATAAAAAAAGACATTCTCCATGAAAATACTTGGTATATGGTTTATATTATAAGTGAAAAAAACTAACTAATAAAAGAACACCCAAAAAATAATAAGTATTTATAGTTAATTTTTTTGAAGCCAGATGAAAGTAGGCCGTTAGTAGTGGACCAAAAGTTGACTATTGTATTGTTGACTACGAAATTCCCCCCAGGCCATACATGCTTATACATATCGAGCCCTAACCGCCAAAATAACGTAAGCGACTTTCTTTTTAAATTATTATTTTTTTTATTCAGAAATGCATCTGAATGCTCAAGGAATATTTCTGGAACAAAAAGAAAATTTTGAGAAAATGTCGTTTACGTTATTTTAGCGTTTCGAGCTCGATATTTAAAAAAATACTCATATACAGTCTTATTTATACTATACTTAAATGCGAAATATCGGCTGAAAATCGAAAAAGTTACCGTTTTTGAAAGCGGCACTTGCCATGATTTTGAACTTTACGTATTCCATCTCGGTAACACCCCTCCAAAATTGTCTAATCGGAAATTCCATCGTTCCAGACCGATTGAGTTGAATCTGGTTCAAGGACACCGTGTGACATCAATAATTTTATAGTGTTTCTAATGCGAAATTGACAGAGTTGCAATTGTGACTAAAAATAAAATTTTACAAAATGTATTCTGCACTCTAGGTAAGTCATTTAATGATTTAAAATTAAATAGTCTAAATTCCCCGCGAAAGGCAGCCATTTTCCGATTCCCCGCAACGAGAAAAACTCCCCGCAAGTTGGCATCGCTGCTTCAGTTATTCACAAGCTCTTCGAGGGCACCAGTCTTCAGTCCAAATGTAGTTTATCACCACTTTGTAGTTCAGTGCAATTGAAAATAACTTTTATTCACATAAAGTATATATGGATGTTTATATTATATGTTGGAAATACTTACGAATCAGGTATATTTACATATTTGCGGTAGCCGTTACACGAACGCACGGGTGAAATATTCGTGTAAACAAAGTTGCTAAAATGTTTAGATACATATTTTATATTTATCGCTCATAAATATTACCAAAATCCAATCTAGCCTACAAACCCACCTAACGGAAAAAAACCTACCCGTTTTGGTAGGATAAGCCTATGTGTGGCAACACTGGTAATCATTAAAAATTTACTGCTTCTGCTATTTTTCAGTAATCAGTAAAAGTGTACCGCTTACTGATATTTTATTCAGTAATCAGTTAAAGTTTATGAATGATGATTCTACTTCTGATTACGAGGCTGGCATAAAAACCTTGTTAACTCTGGTTCCCAAATAAATGAAATTCTCTATTTTTTCGAAATTACAACTCCATCCAGTGACGTCAGTGCCAACGCGCGAATGCGCTGACCGATTTTTTGACAACAGAAGACACCTCGTTGACCACCAGACCCATTCGCTTTACTTCCATATCCAGCTTGGAAAACGCAGGGGAAGACTATACTATACTTTAGTATAATTGCACTAGTTATTTGTGCTTTTGTTTTGAATACAATGCTTAATATGTATCAGGAGCTCTTTAGTAGTATCCCGATAGTAAAAAAACTTTGTTGAAAAATAAGAAAAACTCCAATTCCTAAGGATGTATTAATGCTGAGGAAAATAGGCTTACACTTGTTACACAGTTTAATATGATTTCCTTTAAAAACCATATGTTAATACGTATAAATTATTAATTTTTTCATATTCATGCAGGTTCTGGTTGCCGAGGGTCTTGGCAAGTATTGTGACTCTGAGTTTGTAGGTCAAGCAACTCGAGAAATACAGGAAGCTCTAGATATGACGCCGGAGGAGATGAATATAGCCGCTCGTGAACTATTATCTAAGGAGCGAAGTTCTAGACTTCAAGCACATGATCAATCATCTTCACAAAATATTGCTGAACAACAACAACATCAGCGGTAACGAACCTTATGGATATTAAAACAACCAGTGGAAAAAACTATAATACGATTAACAGTTACGAAAGACAGAAAGATCCTACAAAAATGTCTGAAAGTTCGAAAACTGGTGAAAGTGTCATTGGCAATTAACAATGATTCTTTTAATTATTCATAGCATCCGACAAACGACCGAAGTTGTACCACTTACATTCTTAATTTACTCATAGAAAAAAATGCTCGTATGATTTATTTATCTCTTTCGAACATATGCATATCGGCGCTTGACATGCAATACCTCATATCCACCAAATGCCTTGTATGAGGTGGGACAGAAAAACATTTACTTTGGTTACCCTGTTTCAATCCCTCCCTACTTCACAAATTTAATGGTGAATAATTAAAGTATTTATTAAGTTCAGTTAGAAAACCATTCAAAAGCTCTGAGCAAAATAAGTTTGTTTGCTTATTTGTGAAATTTTCGGACTATCTTATACCGGGGACAGACATCTGGTATTTCTTCATAGCATTTCAAAAACACCATATGTATGTCACCAAATATTATAATATTCTTCAAAATACTACGTGAGCAACCTAATATTTTTTGAAGAAAGACTAAACCTTTCCGAAGGTTATAATTTTGTGGTATTCTCATTGTGAATGGGCATTTCGCACTGAACATACACAAAAATAACAGATGTCAGCTGCTTATCTATCAAAAAATTATTGAAATTTTCATGCGATTGAAGCCAAAAGTTTACGCCGGAAATTTTGATGCAATATATAGCAATTTTTGCATTTTTATGTTTATCTGTTGTTCTTCAGAAACATATGATTTGACACTGAAATACTAGGTTAATGTCTGTCACTATGGTAGTGTTTTACATTTCACAATAAAAATTTACCAGAATGCAAATACAAGACCCGGTATTACACTCAGAAGAAGGTGTAGTTATAGTTACCAAGATTTGGTTATAGTGACCAAGTGGCATAGTTTGATATGGCGAAATAAATATCTAGTTCACGAAACTCTGCAATTTACTTGAGACTTCTAGTTGGGACAAATGTATATTCGTTAATAACTACAAAACGACTACCTTGAGTGGACAATATTGTTAGTTGAATAAAATCATTGTTGAGCAAATATAAACAATGCTTTGGTTGATACTAGTTTTCAATTAATTTTGTGAACTTGCTGTAGACTTGAATCAGCTAACCGTTTATTATTGGAAAAAAGTTTCAGTTTAACACAAATACAAATTTACTCGATGGTTGTGTTTGGTTTCTTCTTTTATTTGCATATATTAAGCATAAAAAATACATACATATTTACATAAATAGTTACTAGCGTAAATAATACATATGTATATGGTGGTAAGCATTTCCTAAAAAGAAACGATGAAACAGGAACAGTCGTGCGAAAACCCTGGTCAATATCTGCTGGAAGTGCTGCTTTAAGTATACTGCTTTGCTTTTTCCTTGGCTAAATAGATACTTTCAACTTATAATTCACATAAATTATATATCCACTAAGAAACCCCGGTTGGCATCAAACTTTATATTTTTAAATAATTTAATGCGCACACCGAAACAACTCGCGGAGATGGCAAAACTGAAACTGAGACAAACAAACCTGGGCATGTCACACGATTGAGAGAATACAAAGGTTGCGCCGATCTCGACCGCTATTCCTCTCTTAACGAATTTGACAGAATCGTTGTTTGCATGACGTCACACTGGTGCAACTTGTTTACATTTTCCTTGCGACATTTTTTCTTCTTCTTCCATTCTTGCTCACGTTTTGGCATTTCTCTCTCGCAATTGCACCAGTGTGACGTCACACAAAAGTTATTCTCAAAAATCCTCTCTGATCGGCGCAATCTTGTATTCTATCATTCTTGGGCATGTCATAGCACACACTTTTCTTTCTCTACCTAGCGCAGTGATCGACATGCCATAGCTTACTGAGCGCTCTGTAACCACACGCATGTTTCACCCATATACGAACAGCGGTAGCGGAGCAATGATTTCCACGCACACAGTCTCATTCATTGAATCGTTTTTATGCAATGGTCAGCATACTAACGCATTCAAACGATGCAATAAGTGGGACTGTGTGCATTGCTTCGCTGGCGCTCTTCATGTGCTCAGAGAGCGCTAATCATTATTTAGGGGTGGCTCACAAGAATGAGTATGTTCCGCTCTCAAACCAAATCGCGGTTGCCTCAACTAAGATTTGGTAACTATGACTAAACCATGTGTTGAAATGTATTAGCAGAGCTTAATGACATCCTTTTATGAACCATACGTTAAGTTGAATGGAATTTGTAGAAATATGCTTCAAAAAAACATTTATTAGTATTTACCAAACCCTTCAACTAAATTAACGATTTGGTACAACCTAGATGAATATTAGAAGCTTTAATATATTTAGTTATTATTACCAACCCATGGTAATAATGCCCAATCCTTGGTCACAGTTCCCAAATATTGTCAAAATTCGAGAACTAAATATCTTAAGTTGTCGAAACTAATCCTTTTTATCAGTGTACTCGTGGTATTGCATTTGGCGGACATAAGGCACTGCCCACCAAGCGCCGATATGTAATCACTAATCAAAATAAGGAACACAGATTTGGTGAGCTATTAAGGCCTTAGAATAGCACTTCAACGATATATTGTTGGAAAATTGCGAAAGGACTTTATGCACATAAAAGATTAATTTAGTTATATATTATGTGCTCACATGTACATACATAAGTATAGCAGTACGGGATATTCAATTCGTAACTTAATTTATGGAAATTGTTAACTAAATAAAATTTTTATAAATGAAAACTTTTAACATATACATATGTACATAAACATGCACACATGAAGCTGTAGCACCTTTGGTAAGGAAAAAAGGAAAGGAAAGGGAAAAAAAGAGGGCACTGCATCCTGGCACTGAAATTTTGCCGTAAAATGTACACACGTATGTATGTGCTTATGTACATTAATGGATCCAGTGAATAAAATATAAATTAAAGCGCACCGTTGTATATATACCTACTTATAATTATAATTAAAAATCGAAAAACTCTTCACTAAACGTACATAAGTACATATGTATATGTATACATATGTGGAGTCAGGTATGAATGACTTATATACATATATGTACAATATAGTTAGTTAGCCAAACCACATGACCTTATGATATATGTATATGTTCTGCAGTGTATCAATTATATATGTAGATTAGGGTGATCCAAAATAAGTAACCTAACGAATTTGTGGCCTTAAAATGACCTTTTTACTGAGAAGAAAATTTTCCCATTTGGAAAAAATTTTACTCTAATTTTAAGAGGTGTCGATGGGCATTTGAAATTCTCCATGTAAATCACATGTAAAAAATTTGTTTTAATTAAAAATTTGGTAACTATTGAACCGTTTGAGATAAAAAAAAATTCTAGGCATATACTTGTAGGGCATTAAATTCTCTAAAAAATTACCCTGAAGGTTGTCTTAAAGCATAAACAGACGACAGCGTTGATCCGGATCAACTCGGGAATTAACTGCAGTTGATCCAGATTAAGTCCGTGTTAGTCCGGATCAACGCTGCCGTCTGTTTAAGCTTTTAGAGACTATTATAATAATAGTCTTAAGACTATTAAATATGTTAATGATATTTATTGCTGATCGAAGTATAGCGTTGATACAAAATTGTGATCGAATTTTGAGAAAAGACGAAGAAGAAAATCAATTTATTTTACAGGCAGCGCAATTACATCGCCAGCAATATCGTAATTGAAATAAACAGAATAACTGAATTCAACTCTCTCTTCTCTGACAACTTTACTTTGTAATCTACATTTTGTATCATTTTAGTGTAAGTTTTTCCATTTAGCATGAATATTTCCAATCATATGGCCCGAAAACTGCACATTTCTGCTTTTTTTGACTTTCATATCCCGTAAGTATTCATATACATTTCAGAGTTTAGACAATCAAAA
Organism: Rhagoletis zephyria; assembly: GCF_001687245.7. Classification (NCBI taxonomy): domain Eukaryota; kingdom Metazoa; phylum Arthropoda; class Insecta; order Diptera; family Tephritidae; genus Rhagoletis; species Rhagoletis zephyria. The sequence goes on along the minus strand of NW_016157154.1, from coordinate 59,937 downwards.
TTAAGGTATTTTTTTGGAGAATGCCCTACAAAAATATGCCAAGAAAAAAATGTATCTCGAACGGTTCAATAGTTACAACATTTATAATGAAAACAATTTTTTTACACGTGATTTACATGGAGAACTTCAACTGCCCACCGACACCTTTTAAAATTGGAATACAACATTTATAATGAAAACAATTTTTTTACACGTGATTTACATGGAGAACTTCAACTGCCCACCGACACCTTTTAAAATTGGAATACAACATTTATAATGAAAACAATTTTTTTACACGTGATTTACATGGAGAACTTCAACTGCCCACCGACACCTTTTAAAATTGGAATACAAATTTTTCCAAAAAGGAGAATTTTCTTCTCAGTAAATAGGTCCTTTTAAGGCCATAAATTCGTTATGTTAGTTATTTTGGATCACTCTAACATACATGTATATACTTATTCGTATTATATGTATAATACGTAGTATACAGATATCCGTAGGTGTGGACTAGGAATGTTAATCCCTTTTAAGTCCGAAAAATCCCGGGATTATTTGCCTAGAATTCCTGGATTTTCAGGATTTGCAATTTACACTGGTGGCAATAATAGAAACGCTTTATGTTGACCAGTTTTGGCTGTATTTCTTTTGCTTATTTAATATTTAACATTTTGTTTATAAACGTTTAGCTCAATATATATATAATACCTCGGCAGGCAATTTTGCACACAAAAATAAATCAATATATTCGCCAAATATAGTAAAATTGCGTTCTTAATTTTTCTCTCTGATGTCAGGATTGTTTAAAAGAAAAAAAGTATTAGCAAATTTTAGTACATCTAAAATTTCTGAGGCGTTGTTTACATTTACTTGAGAATTGTCAAAATCGGCAAATCCCAAGAAGCGCTGCCACATTTGTTCGCTAGATCGTGATGTGATAAAAAGAAAAGCTGGCAGCACTCCGCAAGTTTGCAAAAAAATGTACCTATGTTCGAAAAATATCTTGATATGGAAGGAACTGCCTACTATTAGCAACTTCAATCTTGCACTTTGTTATACTAAAATGAATTTTTTTAGAGCCTAATTAAAAAGTTTGGAATTTAGGTGATACCTTGCAGAATTTTTTAAATTTTTTTACAAAGTTTGATCCAAAATCTGAGATCTACCACATTTTTGTTTTGAAATCTACCACATTTTTTGCCAAATTCTAACACACAGAATTTTTTTAAGTCCGATCACTGGTCCATGTAATTATAAAGCGCAGGATAGTATCTACCATTTAACAAGCTTACGACTTTAGCCAAATTTAGAACACTTTCACCAAAATATTTGCGACGAATATTTTTATACATTGGGCAGGTACCAATGACATGTAACATATTCTCCGATTCACATAGATTGCAGATCGTACAGGTATCTGAAATGACCTTTTTGTACTCTCTTGCGTTTAAATTGAGTAGGCCACTTCTAGCACGAAAAATTAGACTTATAGCATGAGCGCTATATTGGTCATTAAAATACATAGTATCACGATAGTTGCAGAATTCCCTCTCTACTAAATTGCTTAGAAGCAACGATATATACGTGGCAACGGAATCAGGGGAAAAGTCACTAAGAGGATTCATATTTACGGTATCAGCGATATGATGCCATTTCTTTACCCAGTATGTATTCAACCGAATGGACTCTTACGCAAGAATACGGGGAAGCCTGTTAGGTGGTAGCTTTAGGCAACGCAAAATGAAAAACATATGCAAGCGTATGGACATACTGAGGTAGTAACTTTGTTTCAGCATGTGCAGCATGTAGTTCGGTGTATTGGAAGGCAAAAAGATAACCTTTTTTTATGAAAAAACGCAAGGGTTCCACAGATTCATATTTTTCTACGCCGCACACTTGAGCTCCGTAGAACATTATCGATCTGGAGCAGGTATCAAAATTTTTTAGCTTCTTAGAGATGCAAATCCTTGGATTATTTACATACTTTAACCAGGTAGCATTAATAGCAATTTTTNGAACTTCTTTCAACTAGAAAATAACTTTTTTGATCTATTTTTGGGTTCTGATCGGTTCGTATTTATGTTTTTTAAATTTTAATATTTGAATAGGCTTGTCCGATCTTGCATCCTTTAGTGCAAATAAAACAAAGTTATTCCACATTGTTGCAAAACGNCGAATGGACTCTTACGCAAGAATACGGGGAAGCCTGTTAGGTGGTAGCTTTAGGCAACGCAAAATGAAAAACATATGCAAGCGTATGGACATACTGAGGTAGTAACTTTGTTTCAGCATGTGCAGCATGTAGTTCGGTGTATTGGAAGGCAAAAAGATAACCTTTTTTTATGAAAAAACGCAAGGGTTCCACAGATTCATATTTTTCTACGCCGCACACTTGAGCTCCGTAGAACATTATCGATCTGGAGCAGGTATCAAAATTTTTTAGCTTCTTAGAGATGCAAATCCTTGGATTATTTACATACTTTAACCAGGTAGCATTAATAGCAATTTTTGAATCTACCAGCTTTAATTCCAGGTGTTTTTTATAAGACAATTTGTAGTTTAGAAGAACGCCTAAGTATTTAAATTCATTAGCTACCTCTATTGGATCATTACCGAGTGTCCAGCTATAACCAGAAGGGATCCTACTACATTCTCTGAATACCATGATTTTGGACTTGCTCTTGGAATATTTCTGCATCAAAAAGAAAAAAAACTGTCGCTTACGTTATTTTGGCGGTTAGGGCTCGATAATGTCTTTTAAAAAAAATCATGACGTCAGAGAAATGCCCATTTAATTTAGTTTAGTTAATAATGTGTAATATGAGGTAGACTTTTAGAAAATATGTAAGTTTTGGATAAACAAAAAGAATATAGACGAAACTGGTCGCATTAATGCGCTTCTTTTATTTCTGCCACTAGTAACGGGTGATTTTTTAAGAGCTTGATACCTTTTTTTTTTAAAAAAACGCATAAAATTTGCAAAATCTCATCGGTTCTTTATTTGAAACGTTAGATTGGTCCATGACATTTACTTTTTGAAGATAATTTCATTTAAATGTTGACCGCGGCTGCGTCTTAGGTGGTCCATTCGGAAAGTCCAATTTTGGGCAACTTTTTCGAGCATTTCGGCCGGAATAGCCCGAATTTCTTCGGAAATGTTGTCTTCCAAAGCTGGAATAGTTGCTGGCTTATTTCTGTAGACTTTAGACTTNTGTTTGACAAAAATTACATAAAGAACATATATACATGTATGACGTGCATATGAATATATAAGTGGCAAATGAATTATACTATTTTACTACTTACACAAATTTATATTATAAAATATTTAATTAAACTTAATTTTACTTCGGTGCCATCTATTGTGGTAGTCTTGTCAATACTGGTAATTACTAAAATTCGTCATAAACATAAAATGTATGCAGCAGCAATGTCATCGGTGCAAACACAATAATAATAGACAAGGAAAAAGGGAAAAGACAAGGTATACACTGGAGAGCGTAAGAATAATGCAAAAAAGAGAAAAAACAATAAACAAGAAAGAAGACACCGATGACATTGCTGCTGCATACATTTTATGTTTATGACGAATTTTAGTAATTACCAGTATTGACAAGACTACCACAATAGATGGTACCGAAGTAAAATTAAGTTTAATTAAATATGTTATAATAAAAATTTGGTACTTATATATTCATATGCACGTCATACATGTATGTTCCTTATGTAATTTTTGTCAAACGTTAATGCATATTTGTAATTTTTGTACGTATTGTTGATACAGTGAAAATAAACAACCAGCCCCTGAAGATGCTAATGAGTTTAGCGAAACGTTGGGTAACAATAGTGGAATAACTTTGTTTTATTTGCACCAAAGGATGCAAGATCGGACAAGACTATTCAAATATTAAAATTAAAAAAAAAGCTTTTTTCGACATACCTTAAATTACTTTATCAGATATGTACACACTAAAGTATTATTAAATGCATATAAATTTAATTGCTGTCTTTCGTTTTTTTACTTACGAAATAATTTTCACTTTAAATAAAAAAGTACGTTCCAAACCCATTTACTTATTATTTATTATTTGGTAGGAGAGCTTCTCAAACCATATTGATGCAATTTTTTCATGAAAAGTCGTTGAAAAGTAATAAATATCTAAATCCCGGGACTGATCCCGGGATCGCGGGATTGAACAAACGACATCCCGAAAAGCCCGGCATCGCAGAAATCGAAAAAATTAACATCCCTAGTCCACGTCTACACGCTAGAACAACAAACTCTGTTTTTACAAAATAAAAAATAAAAATAAACAAGGAATTTAGATGAAAATGATTAAAGTTTTCATTGTAATGGAAAGAGTAAGGTTTGGTAAGTATAAATGAAAATCTATATAGGGCAGATATGCACCACGACCACGGTTACAGATGTCAATTCTTTCATACAAATTTTCAATCACTTTTCAGCAAATTGGCGGGTCTATTTCACTAATCACGTCAGTATTTTGAGTTTTAAGGCTACAAGCGATTTGATTGGCCCAGTATATACTATATCTTAAATAAAGTCCCACAAAAAATTATCGAATTATCGGGGCGACCAATACATAGGTAAATTTCGTAAATAATGCAATGGAGAAATTTGGTTTGCAATAAACTCGTTGTTTCGGTGGCTGTGTGAAATTTGGCACCGTTCCACAGAGATAGAAAATGCTGTTTTAGCGGCGATTAACTAAAAATTCAAAATAAAAATTGGCGTCAATATAGTTTGTAATCAATTACTAAATATACGATATGCCAAAAACACGTTTTGTTTTGATCTCAATATTCGCACAGCTGTAAAGCTTCAAACACAACATATGTTCCATCAGCTGCAGCCAACAACTTTCCCGCCATTTTTTGCTACTTGCTGCAATTTTTCATAGAATTTATTTTAATTACATTGCAATTCTAATTTTGGTGTTTTCATAAAGTTAAGGGTATGTATTAAATAACAAAATAAGTGTTTGTGACCTGTGATTGTGTTTCGTCCCAAAATTCGATGTTAATTTTAGTGATAGTACGAGGTATACTATTTACTAATAATTTAAGCTTTGATAGAGCGGAACTTTCGAGGTTCGACTGGGTTCGGTATCAATATAATTTTAAAAATTAGTTGAATGTTTTGTGTTGTGAAAATGTGCAAAATGAGTTGCAGTGGTTTGCACGATATTATTCTATAAATTGTTTTAGCAACAATGTCAGTGTGCAAGCGAGAACTATATGCAGTATGGGATGAGGAAAGTAACTCTTCCAAAAAACTTCTGGCGGGGCAGACATACATCTACAACAATATTATTGATGCAAGTAGATATGAAAGAATCGAATGCATTAAAATAGCCGAGAGAATTGCAAATTTCACCAAAAAGTTGGCCTCGAAATGGAGGGAGAACCATCGAGTTCGAAAGAACTTTGAAAAAAAAAACAACGGGGAATGGTTAGATGGCAAACTTATATTGGTGGACCTCAACGCAAAAGGTGGGCGACCCGAAATGGAGTTTGCAGAGTGTCAGGAAAAAACAAAGAAGAAAAAAATTCTGGATGTGAAATTGATACTGATGCCTTTCAGCAGTAGGTGTATGGTACAGAAACCATATTTGTCGATTTATACCCATGGTTCTATATGCCTACATCTGTCCACAAAATCTTACTTCATGGTGCAGAAAGCATAAGACATGTTTCCCTACCGATAGGTATGATGTCGGAAGAAGCACTCGAGGTCAGAAACAAAGATCTAAGAAACTTTCGGTTGCACCACACTCGAAAACACTGTGAAAGACTTGGCGCATTCACTCTTTATTTCATCTGACCCGCTTATCACCGTGCTATCCAAAGGATCAGTTCCATCTTCGAAAAAGGTTGTGGTGAATGATAAAGACGTTATCAGGCTTCTCTTAAATAAAGATGTCGAAGAAGATGTGTCAGATTTCAGCTCATCAGATTCTGAATAATGTTTAAACTGCATATTTTTAAAAAACTAATAAGAAAAGATTTAACCCAAAATTAAGTTTTTCTCTTATTAGTTTTTATTTGTGCAATATCAGTTTATCAAATACAATTAACTTTTCAGCAAAAGTAATTTTTATTTGAAAGTTATAAATAAATTTCTGCTAGATCGACAAATTCTCTTACATGTATATGCAAGGGAAAAATTAATTTTAGGTGTTTCTTTTGAAATAAGTTAGTTATCCCATTCATACCAAATTTTGCAAAGTTGTTTATATAAATTTCTTAAACATTAAAAAATAATAATTTTATGAAAACTGGTGGAGAAATGTCTTTAATTCTTGCTAAACCGGCCAGATATCGAGTAGGGCAGTTTTATAAAAAAAAAAACAAAAAAAAATGTTTGAACTAAAATAAAAAATTATTTTCATACTAATATTGATTAGTAGCACATTTATCTACAAAATAAAAGAAAATTACAAAAATACCATCATTTTTACAGAAGTTATTAATAAATCGCCGCTAAATCAACAGTTTCTATCACTGAGCGTTCTGATGAAAATATATGTCAGTGATATCCATATCATCATTAATAGGCCAAAAGTCAGTTGTTAACATCCCTTGACAGCGTAATCCAATCCATTGATCGTAACCGCATTTTCGGGCTAATGTTTGGGACATAATGAGCCAATCACGCCTCCAGACCACACACCCGGTCGAGGTCGAGCACTCGTTGATGTTGGCACCGAGCCAGTCGAAATTTGTCGACCAAATTCTTAATAGCGATCTCAGAAGGACGATTATGTTGACCAAAAATATTAGACTTATTCTTATAGCTCACTTATGCATACTTTGCACTGCACTGCATAGCATGTCATTTTTACGTAGAAATCAAAGACCAACAGACTTCTACAAATGTACTGCTGTGCTTTGGGTAACCCCTTACACGCAAATCATTTAACAGATTCGTTATGTGACAGCTCTCATTCAATGCCAAGTATACATATCTGAGTCATTAGTGGATTTTTATTATTTTAGTGCAATTTACGGGCGAAACTGAATTCATAGTAAAGTTTTCAAAGCACAGTGTATATGTCAAAAATTAAATGCCAAAACTGCCACAATATTAGACTTTGATCCTATTGGAAAACAAAGTTCTTGTTGAAAACCCTTTTATGTTCAAACATAATAGGGCTTAACTCTTTGATGAGGCTATTCATTGCATTATTTCTTTTGAATGGGTTCAATGTTTTTATACCCTATTAAAAAAAAACACGGTTTTTTTAATAGAGCTAAATATTCGATGTTTCTTAGTACCAAAAACTAATTTGGTTACGACTGTATAAGAATTCAGCATTGTTTAAATAAACTGTTATTCACATAGATTATTATTTGAATAAAATGTTACCCAAAGCATATTATTTATGATTTTATTCGTCATTTTAAGTATCTATTAAAAACTCATTAATAAGACACTGAGTGGCAATTTACTTTTGTTTATATTGTCGTTGATTGTCAGTTCTTCTTCTTGTTTTTCTTGTTGAAGCGGCTACAACAACCCCGCCCAGATCGGCTCGTTACTCAGTCTTTATCGTCAAGCTCAACTAACCTCAAATTATATTCAGAAAAACTCAAATAAAATTCAGAAAAGGCCAAATGAATTTCAGAAAACCCCAAATGTATTTCAGAAAGCCCCAAATGTATTTCAGAAACACTCAAATGAAATTCAGAAAAGGCCAAATGTATTTCAGAAAAACTCAATTGAAATTCCGAAAAACGCAAACGAAATTCAGAAAAGGGCAAATGTAATTCAGAAATCATTTCCAGAACACTTTTATCTATGGACTTTTTATCATCACTCTTATGGCGTTTTCGTTTCAATAAAAATGGTGCCTTCTTATCCCCCTCTTCTTAGTGTTTGTGCGTAGAGGGCAAAGAGAAGGTTTCATTTTTCGGTAGCAACGAAATCGGCATTAGAAAACATACACTCAGAAAAAAGTCAGGCAAATATATTTCTCTCAACACATGATTTNGTGCCTTCTTATCCCCCTCTTCTTAGTGTTTGTGCGTAGAGGGCAAAGAGAAGGTTTCATTTTTCGGTAGCAACGAAATCGGCATTAGAAAACATACACTCAGAAAAAAGTCAGGCAAATATATTTCTCTCAACACATGATTTGGTAACTATAAACAAATAATGTAACTATAACCAAATCATGTGTTGAGAAAAACATATTTAGTTGATGTAACTAAACTCTTTTCTCAGTGTAATGACTAATTAATTCATATCCCGATTAACCCCTCACCCACTTTTTGTAATGGAGTAAAACATGATAACACTTGTAAAAAAGCATATTTATTTAAACGAAATGTTTTAAATTCCAACAGACATATCCCGCAAGGCCAAAGCATACATAAAAACACCGACGAGTGCTGGATAGAACGAGCGCAATCCGCAGTAGTAACGCTTTCTTTCGCTTGGCGAATTATTTCTTCCAAGTATTGCAGAGTTCCTTTCTACTATTCCCGGTCCGTCGGTAAAAGGAATGCCCATATGAGTTTTGACATAACTTTTTATTTTTGCCCAAATATTCTCAATCGGATTGAGCATGGGCGAGTATGGATCCAAGCGCAAAAGGGTGGGCGAACCGCTACTGCCAACTACTTGCTCAAGCCTAGTATGACAGGGTGCATTGTCGCACACCAATACCAGATCTGACAATGTGTTGCCCATGCTCGTCCACTTATCTAAGAGCTCTTTCACCCACTCACCCGCGCTCTCCTTCTTGAACGACCCGCGTCGTGTCTCCATGCACAACACACCTGAAAGCCATGCACATTTGTATCTTTAATTCCAAACTGTGTACTTAATTGGAAGATTATTTATGTAAAGTGTAAGAAAACTGTTTGGAAATCTACAACTGGATTTTTCTGAAATACATTTGTGTTTTTCTGAATTTCAGTTGTGTTTTTCTGAAATACATTTGGGGTTGTCTGAAATACATTTTGCCTTTTCTGAATTTCATTTGAGTTTTTCTGAAATATATTTGGGATTTTCTGAAATACATTTGGGGTTTTCTGAAATTCATTTGGCCTTTTCTGATTTTCAATTGAGGTTTTCTGAATATAATTTGAGGTTTTCTGAAACACCTTTGGTCTTTTCTGAAAATCAATTGAGGTTTTCTGAATATCATTTGAGGTTGTCTGAAACACATTTGGCCTTTTCTGAAAATTAATTGAGTTTTTCTGAAAATCATTTGTAGTTTTCGGAAATACATTTGTGGTTTTCTGAAATACTATTGGAAAAGGTGTAGTCTGCTCAGGTGTCAGTTCAACCTGCTTCAGTAGCCAGAGCAAAGTTGGGCTATTGTGGTCCGAGTCTCCCGAGGCACCGTCTCGTCCACGTCAGGTGGGTGAGTGCCCAGAACGGCATTCATAGGTCCGGAGTCTACGTAACCTGAGACTGAGTCCCTGTTAATGCCGATCAGGGCCTGTCGATATGCTGACGGGTGAAGAGGTTGCTTTATGAACCTCTGGAGTTTTTTCGTCAGTTCTGCCATGCCTTGGCGAGGGCTCCTCTGCAAGCAAGTGTCTGCTCGGGTATCCACGTCTGTGGCTCCCTACTAAGAATTGCTTGCAGAGCATAGTCTTGTGCTCCCTTATGGGGAGCATTTGCGCCTCGTCATGCAGGTGATGTTCTGGCGACATCAGAAGACATCCGGTCGCTGTTAGAAGTGCTGTGTTTTGTGCTGTCTGCACAGCATCCTACTGGTCCCGGCGACCACACTGGTGCTGCATAATTTAGAACCGGCCGGCCAATTGCCTTGTATGTTGCCAGCAACGGTTTTTTGTCTTTCCCCAGGTACTGCCAGCTAGTAACTTAAGGACCTTGTTGCGGCTCTGTACTTTGTTGACAATTGCGGTTGTATGCGCAGAGAAGGAGGGCAGACTGTCGAAAGTTACTTCGAGTATTTTTGGGTTATTCACCGTCGGAATTGGTGTGTCATCAACGTGAATACATAGCGGTAGTCTAACCTCCTTCATTCAGGTGGCAAACAAGTTAGCTCAGGATTTTGTAGGGGAGAAGTTTAGGCTCATAGCAGTGAAGAAGCAAGAAAGCTCGGAGATATACCCGTTTACTTTCGAGCACAAGGTTGCGGCTTACGGCACGTTTTATCTGAGTGTTTATGGCGTTAAGTGCTATTGCTGTGCTGTGCACTTTACGAAAACCATGCTGATGCGTCGCTGGAGTCAGGTGGTTGGCAAAATACGGGAGTAGCAAGCCCTTAGTGTCTTCGCTACCGTGGAAAGGAGTGTTATTGGACGATAAGACTCTCCCTGATAAAACAACCCTGCGGAACTTACATTCACCTAAGTGAACGTCGATTGGTGTGGGAGGGCAGCGAAGGTGCTTTCAGTAAATTCCCCGAAGCCTCTCCATTCAGCTTTAGTAACGTTGATATAGGTCCGGTGTTCCGCGGAAGCAAATCCGGCAGGTTTATCGATCGAGATAACTATGGGCAAATGGGTCTGATGCCAATGTTAGCATAGGTCGCCATGATATGCTATTTTTCAGACCAGCGCTGACTATTGTTATGTCGAATTGTCAATCTGCTCAGCCAAGTGTGTTCCCCTACGATCATTTGACAGACTTGAATGCCAAAGACCGTGGTGCGCATTAAAGTCACCAACTACTATACGGTTTTCATCCCTGAGGAGCACACCTATTTCAGGGTGCTATCCTGCCGGGCTGCTGGTGACAGGCACGGTTGCCCACGACAAAAAACCTCGCTTATTTGCGATAAATAAGACATGGGTACAATAAAGTTTGATTAAAAGAAAAATAAACAAATTAATTTTACATATGAGGCCATGAGGGCCAGAGGAACCTATCTACAAAAAAATTTTCAGTAATATGAGAAAGAAGGATCTATAAAAAATATATGCGGTCTTTTACTAAAAAAAGCATTGCACCTACGTGATGCTACATATTATAGTAAAATAAAACTGAAAGGGAATGCCTCGGGCTATTGCTGTTGCCTCTTCTTTGTCCAGCATCCAGATCAAACTATCATCTGATAGCCACAGTAGTTACGACATAGTTCAAATTATTATTAAAATTTTAGTTGATAAATCTCATGATTTTTATATATCTGTCATTTATATCCCACCGCTAAGTCCAGTAGACTTATATAAAGCGCATATAAATAATTGTAGTGCAATTCTTAGTAATCGCAGTGATAATGGAAATGTTATTGTCGTTGGAGATTTCAACCTGCCTAATGTTAAATGGAGTTATGATGATGATGTCAACCAATTGATACCTTATTAAGTTTCACGTTCGCGGAGTTTAATCTCAAGCAAATTAACAACGTCCATAATGATATTAATCGGTTACTCGACCTGGTATTTGTAGATGACCAATTGAAATGTGATATTGAGCCATTCTCTTCGCCCCCTCTACCTAGCTAAATACACCACAAGACATTGTGTGCAAGCTTTAACGTTATTAATTACATTAAGCCCACTACTAGTAATTTTGATGACTATAACTTTTTTGAAGCTAAGTTCGATCTGATTATGCATTTACGGGACTCTGTAGATTGGGAGTCCACTTTGAACGGGCCCCAACTGTCACAGGATTATTTCCTCTTCAGAGATGAGTTCATAATAGCAGTTGATAAGTTTGTTCCAAGGAAACCTGCAAGAAAGACCTCTAAACGAGTTTGGTTCAATGCTAGGCTTATAAACATCAATAACAGGAAAACGAGAGCATATAAACGGTACCGAAAGTCAGATGGTGACCAGGGCCTTTATGAATCCTACTGGTGGTTAAAAATTGAGTTCGGTGCTTTAAACAAATTTTTATATCAGAATTATATTTTTAATATTGAGAACGAAATAAGTTAGATAGTAAGCGTTCCTGGAAATTTATAAAGAACAAAAAGAATAATACGGGAATCCCCGATATAATGCAATACTCAGGCGAATCTGCTTCTGATGTTCAACAAATTTGTAATTTATTTGCAAAATTTGTTCCATCTGTATGCGTTTCTCCGTCCGAGGCCACAACATCAAGCAATACAAAGACGGACGCCATGTTGAGCATCACAAGCCCAAAATTTTCTGCTGAGGATGTGTATCAAACCCTGCTGTCATTACCTAATGACCCTGTCCCAGGTGAGGATGGATTCCCTTCCATAGTGTTGAAGAACTGTGCGTCGGCGCTTTCTCTTCCACTGTCAATAATTTTTAACAAATCACTGTACCAAGGAGAATTTTTACGAGAATGGAAAATATTCTTTATTATCCCCATTCTAAAGTCGGACAATAAGTCTGATGTTCAAAACTACCGTCCCATCTGCAAACTATCATGCATACCCAAATTGTTCGAAAAACTCGTATCGTATACGTGAAAGAGTAAATATCACCATATCAGTATGGCTTTATAAAGGGTAGATCCACATCTACAAACTTGACGTTGTTTTCAAATTTCGTCCTAAAACAACTTGAATATGGAAACCAATAAGATACTGTATTTACTGATTTCGCGAAAGCGTTTGACTGGGTTAATCACAGTATCTTACTCGATAAACTAGATCACGCGGTACTCCATTCGAACTTTCGCAAATGGTTCAGCTCTTATCTGACCGATAGAGCTCAGTTCGTTCACATAAACAACACAAAGTTAGATGTTATATATGCTACCACCTCAGGTGTGCCCCAATGCAGTCACTTAGGCCCACTTCTATTTTTAATTTTTGTTAATGACATCCCTGAATTCATCAAAGAATCGTCTAGCCTAATGTATGCAGATGATCTGAAAATCTTTCGAAGCATAAAATCGATATCAGACTGCGTTAAACTCCAGGAGGGTTTATCAAAGTTACAGAATTGGTGTGAAAGTAATTCATTACCTCGTCGCCAAATGCCAGGTTATGTCATTCAGCAGACGCTTGGATATAATTAACTACCGATACATGATAGGTAATTCTGAACTGTCACGAAAAAAATTATTTGGGTGTTATATTCAACAACAAGATGTGCTTTTCGAAGTACATTGACTTTTTGATTGCCAAATCTAGGTCTATGCTTGGGTTTGCAATAAGAAATTCGAAAGAATTTCATGATCTGTTTGCCCTTAAAAATCTAAACTTCAGCTTTGTTTCATCCAACCTTGAGTACTGTTGTATAATCTGGGATCCTCACTATACTGGATATTACTTAAGAATCGAAAAAATTCAGAAACGATTCATCAGGTATGCCCTTCACCGTCTGAATTGGAATGGTAACGTGCCTGGGTATAGAAGTAGGAGCCTCTTACTCGGGCTGCCAACATTAGAAATGCGTAGGAAATTTTATTCCATAATGTTTATAAGAGACATAGTGAGATAGTGACCGTACTAACTGCGAACTTCTGCTGGAGTTAATTATTTTTAATTGCCCCACGCGTGATCTAAGATCATCTTATACATTTCGTATTCCTTATTATAGGACCAACTATTTTTTAAATGAACCGATCAATCGCTCTCTTAGGCACTTTCTCTCGGAAAGTAGGTATAGTTTCAAGAACAAATTAACTGCATTACTACATAGCCATTATTGCTTATAATCAAAAATAATTAAAATTACTGACATAGTAATCTATATGTGCTCTACTAATTGATGAAAGAAATAAATAAATAAATATTACCGTTTCGATTCTGGTAATGCATTTTAAGGTGCACCTCAACTTTTTATGAAATGTCAGTTAAGCTACTCTGGCGCACAAAAAGTACAAAAAAATACACCGCACAAACTGCTGTTCAAACCTCATTTTTTTTTATATATGGATCAAAGATCTGTCAAGCATTGAACGTGTGGCATATTTCGTGATATCAATTCACGGCTCGGCATTTCGCATTGCATTTCGAACAAATCAGATGTGCTTTCACCATACATATAATAAAATGTATAGAGGATTTTCAATGAAATAACATAAGATACGATTTCCAGGCTTCATCTATTGGACTTTAAACCTCTCAACACAAAAACATGTAAATACTGTCGCGATAAATATTGAACATGAGGCATTCCCGTGCGATCCATCACTATTTTTAAATTCATCAATATGGATTCAAATATCATAATAAATATTGAACGTGTGATAGGCGCCCACACTGTGATAAATTAACGAGTAGATGCCCAGCGACAATTTTCTTCGACATGTGGTTAGTTATTTTTGCTGAGCGCTGTGTTGCTTGCTCAAAGCAATTGTTTCTAGTACTGTTGTCACTGCTACACACATCCACAGTACAATTTATCAAATTAATCTAACTTTTTATACCCGAGCGCACTTGTGCACAAGGGTATTATAACTTTGTTCACATAACGGTTGTTTGTAACAGGCAAAACGAATCGAGATAGATATAGACAAATGTATACATAAATGATCAGAATGAAAAGAGAAATCGATTAAGCGGTGACTGTCTGTCCGTCCGTCCGTCCGTCCGTCCGTCCGTCCGTCTGTGCACACGATAACTCGAGTAAAAATTGAGATATCTTAACGAAACTTGGTACGTGAACTTCTTTTGGGCGTGGGACGGATGGTGTTGAAAATGGGCGAAATCGGATAATAACCACGCCTACCTCCCATATAACGGTAATTTTAAGAAATACGAAAACTGCGATATTTTAGTAACTACTGAAGATAATTCACTCAAAATTGATACTTACAATGAGTTTCAGACGGAAAACATGAATATTATAAATTTTTGGAAAATGGGCGTAGCCACGCCCACTTATGGTTACATGTGTATATCTTGGTAACCGCTGCACCAATTTCTTCCAAACTTGGCACAGTTGTTGGCCTTAGTACAGCTTACTAAATGGCTGAAAACTTTAAAAATCGGACTATAACCACGCCTACCTCCCATATAACGGTAATTTTCAGAAAAACGAAAACTGCGATATTTTAGTAACTACTGAAGATAATTCACTCAAAATTGATATTTGCAACGAGTTTTAGACGAAAAATAAGAATTTTACAAAATTTTGGCAAATAGGCGTAGCCACGCCCACTTATGGTTACATGTGTATATCTTGGTAACCGCTACACCAATTTCTTCCAATCTTGGCACAGTTGTTGGCCTTAGTACAGCTTACTAAATGGCCGAAAATTTCTAAAATCGGACAATAACCACGCCCACATCCCATATAACGGTAATTTCGAGAAATACAAAATCTTCGATAAATCAGTAAATATTGAAGCTAATTTATTCAAAATTGATGATTGCAACAATTCTTTACCAAGAAATACGTTTATGACAAAATTTTGGAAAATGGGCGTAGCATCGCCCACTTGTGATCACATATATGTATCTCGCTAACCGTTCTAGCAATTTGTACCAAGCTCGGTATGGTTATTGTGCTTGCCACATAAAAGCAAACCATTGAAAATTGTTGAAATCGGACTAAAATTGAGGCCGCTTTTCATATAACGGTAAATTTCAGATATGCTTGAAACTGCAATATTTCGAAATTTAAGGACGCTAATTTACTTAAAATGTATACACCCCGGCTTATCATGTAGCGGTAGCTTTCGGAAAGGTGGAAAACATATACTTAATACTTGCGCCGGGTATTTAATGTTCGGCTCCGCCCGAACTTAGACTTTCTTACTTGTTTAGTCTGACTTTATACACGGCAAACATACCACGACGTTCCCAAAATAAAAATAAAGTTGCCAAGCTACCAAGGACTCAAAAAGTTACCTATTTTGGTACACACACACAGTGTGCTTTTTGAACACTCCATGCGAATTAATCGTAGCGCCTTCGACAGAAGCAATATTTTGATATGATACACAATGGTTTTGAAAGCTAATGTTATTCCCTTTCCCGGAAAAATACTCAAAGATACTCCTTGACCTAAAAAAAATTGGTAAAAAAAAATTCTCTCAGAGGGCCTCAAGAATTCCACCATGGCTCAAATTACCTTGTGGGGAAAATCTCTAGTTCTGAACTGGTGCGCTTCTAGTACATTTAGACCCAGTACTGGTTCCCGACAAATCTCATTTGCATACAAACAACTGGCGAATTTAACATTGCGATGTCCTAGGAAGTGTCCTTTTTTCGATATTTCCAAAATAGTCCTAAATTATATAGTTTCAAACCAGTTCTAAAATCCACAGACGAAAGAAAAAAGGACATGATATTTCAATCTTTTCGGTTCTTCCCTGTGTACGATTTTAAATTACTTTCAAAGAAATGCGTTTTCATTTTGAAATTAAATTTGTTTGAATGATTGTAAAAAATGTACGTTTACAAACCTTTGGCTGTTTCTTTTCTCGCAAAAAATGTCACCTTTGTATATGGCAAAATTATCAGCAACATTTTAAAGGGCAAGCATGCAATATGCATGTGAAGATGCTGAGGAAAGAATACGAAAGTTGACAGGCCTACCGCAGGACAGAATAATTGCAACATTATTTCGAGAAAAGAAAATACTATGAGTTTACAGAGGTTAGATTCTGACGGCCCTAAGATGTTAAAATTTTAACACAAATTTTGGTTATGTTTTACCAAACTATGAAAAAGCATCTGCGAAGTGCAGAATGAAAGCGTATTTGAACAAAAAAGCTGCCAAGTACATATCTATGTAAAATAAACAACACCCCCGCTCCATCCCTTTTTATATAGTTACAAACCAGTTTTAAATTCGTCGCTTTAGATGTAGATTTATAATTAAAAATGTGAGATAAAATGGTTTTTTAAAAGTACCACATTTCGCCGATCTAGTAGGGATCTAGTTACTATCGGACTAGTTCGCTTCTGGCGATAAAGATCTAGTACGGAACTATAAATTTGATCCAATAGTTCGCTGTTTCCCTGCAGGGTAATGATCCTGAATAGCACTATAGCGCACTTTTTATTCTAGTGGTATAAAATTGTGAAAATGATGTACAGTTGCATACAAATAAAAAAAATGCAATCAAAAATGCATTTCTTAAATTCATGTGTTAAATTTCTTTTCGATTTTAAAACAGTGGAATCGTGTTTCTCGTCTTAAAATCTATAATATTAATTTAATAAAACGTACAAGAAATTTGTTTTGGAACAAATCCGATGGATTTTGCATGTGTTTTTTTTGAGGAACACTATTTTTTACCAATTTTTTTTAAGGTCAAGGAGTATCATTAGCTTTCAAAACCATTTTGTATCATAGTAAAATATTGCTTCTGTCGAAATCGGTACAATTAATTCGCATGGAGTGTTCAAAAAGCACACTGTGCTACGTAGGGGTGGTGGACCGGTTGTGTCTGTCGAAGTTTTGATATGGTCTATTGTGTTGTGTTGTGATGCTCTAATGTTTCTGTTGAGCTGCTCATGCGGACTGAGGCAGCTCTGTTTGAGCAGCAGGGGGCCACAAATGACGTGGTCCGATGCCAATGAGTCCAAAGCCCTGAGCAGACTATGAGTTTACTCAGTTGACTCCACCCATTGCAAGCATTGCACTTGGCTGAGGTGGAGTTGTGGTCTAGTCGTCTCTGTCAAATCCAGCAGGTGTAAGTTTCTGGCCCAGGGTTTTACTCGATGCCAGCCCTTAGCAGAATAATACGTAGCAGATGTAGCCCAATGGGCGAACAACGTCCAAGATATTTCACCGACCTATACGGGGTTAGATCGCCGAAAAAAAACAGCCCTAGGTCGAGTAAAACCCGTGTCATTCCGGTACGTAGGACCGGCTGTCGTGGGAATGAATTCTTCTTCTTATTTGGCGCTGTAACCGTCTAATCGATTTTGGTCGAGTACAAGAAAGCACGCCAGTCGTTTCTCTTCTGTGCCAACTGACGCCAATTGGAAATGCCCAGTGAAGCTAAGTCCTTCTACACTTGGTCTTTCGATCGCAATGTGCTCCACCCTCCTTCTCTGCTACCAGCAACGGGTTCCGAGTTGAGTACTTTCAGAGCTGCAGCGTCGAATTCCATTCGATTGACATGACCAAGAGAGCGAAGCCGCTGTATTTTAATTCTCTGCGCTATGACCATGTCATTGTAACGCTCATACAGCTCATCATTCCATCGTCTTCAGAAAAATCTTTCTCTCGAATACTCCAAGGGCCGCTCATCGTTTGTTATCATTAGGTGTGTCCTCATATTGACAGAACAAAATTATCCAGCAGAAAAAATTCTGAGAATTTAGCAGCGTTCGCTCTCAAAGAGATAAAATATCCACAGAAGTACGAGATCGTAAAATTTGCAAAAACTTGCAGCCTTCGAAACAGCTGATCACGTCCATGTCCACTGGAGGGTCATTTGGCAATTTGTTTTCTGCTTGGTACATTTTTCCCAATTTTATACAATTGCATACTTTTGGAATCGAAAAACCTTTTTAAAATACAAATTAATTATATCGGAATGAATGAAATATTTTTCCCAAAAAAAGATAATATCCTCCAAACACCCATCCTTGATCCAAAAAAAATTAGTAGACATTTATGTAGGTGCTACAGGTGTACATTTAAAATTATAAAATTCTAATTTCAACAATCAACCTACCAAAACTGACAAATTCGGCCAAAAAAAATTTCAGCTTGCTGCATTTTTATATATTTTGGTATATTTAAACACAATTATGGTACAAATGAAAAATGACATACGGCAACTATAGTCAGCACACACGAAAGTAAACAAACTGGAGATTAATAGTAAATTAACTAAAATAAACTCAACAAACCATGTGCTTAATAAATGTATTCTCTTTTTCGTTGTATACTAGCATTAATAATAAAATTTGAATTAAAAATAAAATTAAATAATACAAAAAGGTCATATTTTCTTTTGTTTATTTACAAACATATGTTTGTGATCGGCTGATTTTCTAACTTGCAAGTTTTCGCTGGGAAACATTTTTGCAGCAGAAATTTGCAGATCTCTATCACATTTTGCTCTCTCAATTTCTCCTACTTTGCAAGTTTTTCGGGTACGAGAACGCAAAACCAGTAAAAGTTTTCTAAAACTTTTGATAGTTTTGCGTACGAGTACACTCCTATTGTCCATGCGTCCGCAGCATGGTGAGTGACTTATAGAGTGTGGTTTTTATACGTCGGGAGAGAACTTTACTCCTTAATTGCCTACTCAGTCAAAAGTAGCACTTGTTGGCAAGAGTGATTCTGCGTTGGATTTCGATGCTGACATTATTATCGGTGTTAATGCTGGTTATCAAGTAAACGAAATTCTCCACTTTCTCGAAATTATAACTGTTAAAGGTGCCAAGACGGGAATGCGCTGACTGTTTGTTTGATGACAGGGGAGACCTCGTCTTGAACTCGTTGACCACCAGACCCATTCACTTTGCTTCCTTATCCAACTTGGAAAAGCCAGAACAGACTTCGCGGTTCTTGTTACTGATGATGTCGATGTAAAAAATTGTTCCTGAGCGGTTCAGTTTTGCAGCTTTTATTATATTATTTTATTATATATAACATCAGATTAAAAAAA
Source organism: Rhagoletis zephyria (assembly GCF_001687245.7). NCBI lineage: Eukaryota > Metazoa > Arthropoda > Insecta > Diptera > Tephritidae > Rhagoletis > Rhagoletis zephyria. The sequence goes on along the minus strand of NW_016157154.1, from coordinate 40,496 downwards.
TCACATGAAAGGGAGTCGCCCTGTCTGAAACCTCGTTTGGTCGTAAACGACTCGGAGAGGTCTTTCCCAATTCTGACGGAGCTGGTGGTATTGCTCAACTTCATTTTACACAGCCGTATCAGATTCGAGTGGATGCCATATTCAGACATCGCGACTGTCTATCTCTGCTCAATAGGTTATGGGATTATTCATTAATCGGAAAAATATTTAAAAAGTTAAATCAACTAAAATGGCAACAGGAACACTCAGCTTTCCTTTTGAAAAATTACGTGGACGCGAAAACTTCCACGTATGGCGAAGGAACGCCAAATCCTACTTGGTGTTGAAAAGTTGCTGGAAGATAACACAGAATGGTTTGTCTGAGAATTCTTCGGAAAAGGATCGTGACGCAAATGAACGGGCGCTGGCAGAAATTACACTCATGGTGGAGCCGAGTAATTTCTCGCACATAGCAAACGCCGAAAGTGCAAAAGACGCATGGGACTCGTTAATGGCAGCATATGAAGACAGTGGTTTAACTCGCAAGGTAGAGCTTTTAAAAAAGCTGGTGCAGTTGAAGCTGGAGCAATTCCAATCCATTCAGGATTACGTGAACGAGGTAGTAACGACTTCAATCAAGCTGCAAAATGCAGGTCTAAATATAGGTGACGAAGCTGTCGCTTCATTATTGCTTGCTGGGTTGCCTTATGAGTATCAAGCACTCGTTATGGCAGTAGAAAATTCAAAAGCAAATTTAACTGTCGATAGCGTTAAGAGTTTGTTGTTGCAAGACGTCAAATTTGACTGCAGCAAAGACTCTGCCGACAATACTTTGTATTCAAAGAATAACCAACAGAAAAAGGGTGACAAAAATTCTAATAAGAAAAAGTTTCGATGCTTTAATTGTGGTCAAGAAGGCCATATGCGTAAAGAGTGTCGCAAGACTATGCAGTCGAAGAAAGCTAATGTCAGTGAAGGTAAAAACAGGACGGCTATGGTTTCCAACTCGTTATTAGCAAGCTCATGCTTTTACTCTCAGAGCGGCGGAAGTTTGTGGAACGTCGACTCAGGCGCAACGTCACATATGACAAATTATCAGCGGTTGCTTTTAAACGAGAGAGCGGCAGAGCACAGCGAAGTGATTTTGGCAAATAAAGAACAAGTGACTGTCAACAGTGTAGGCGATGTCAGGGTCTATGAAATAACTCCCACGAAATAAGTCCCACTTTTAAAAACGAAATAAGTCCCACCAAAAATTGCTATTTTGAAAGTGGGAGTTATTTCGTTTTTAAAAGTAGGACTTATTTCGTCAATTGGTGGGACTTATTTCGTTACGCGTTTTTATTTTAAGTGGGACTTATTTCGTTTTGAATGGGAATAAATTCGTTTTGTAAAGTGGGAGTTATTTCATACCCCTAAATTTATATTTTGGGTGGGATTTATTTCGTTTTAAGTGGGACTTATTTCATTTTCATAATTTTGCATTTTAAGTGAATGCTTAATAATTTTTGCCGTTATTTGTTGCTCTTCACGTTGTTTCTCATTGAATTTCATAATGTTCTTTTTGTTGCTTTTTAAAAAAAATTTATTGTATTGTAGAATATGCTTTCGAAAAGTTCCGTTATTTCTTGCTCTTTACGAAATGAATGGTATTGTTTCAAATTTGTTGTTAAGTGTGCTAGTTTACAAGACCTTATCATTATATTGATTAGTTAAGTTTGTGAATTTCAATAGTGAACATGAGTGTGACATACGAAATAATTGCAGGGAAGAGGAGTAACAGCAAGCTTCTTTATATTTTTTTTGAGAAACAAATATATATTAAAAAGTGCACTAAAGTAGAAAAACATTTTTATGTTTGTTATGTAAAGGATTATCCATCACGAATAATGTTATTTGGCAGCGAGTGCATTAAAGCAAAAAATTGTAAAGCGCACAATCACGATAATCAAGAGGCTCTGTACAAAGAACTAAAATTTTTAAATAATGTAAAAACAAAATGCGCACGTCTTAATGAAAAGCCAACTGAAAACAATTGCGGTGGAAGTATTCGCAATATTTTTGTGAATACTAGCATGGAGTAAGTACCACCCACATGATAATTATTATTTATTAAGTAAGTACTTAATAAAGTCTTTGCAGAAATCAAAACGAAAGCAAAAATATTGTCTTTGATAAAATACAGCGGAGTTTGCAGTATATTGCGAATAAAAATTTTAAAAATTCTCCCAAAACACCGGCAGAAGTGCAGGAAGTTTTCCAAGACGCAGCAGTTTATGATAAATTCGGTTATTCCAAATTAAATGGAAATAAACAATGGCAGTTTTTCAACATATGCTACCAAGAAGAAGACTTTGCATATTGCGTTTTTTGTTCCGAAAGAACTGTTGAACTGATGAAAGAATGCATTCCTGTTAATTCGAAAAGAAACATTTTAATTGATGGTACTTTTTCTGTACTTCCTCTAGGAAGCTTTAAACAACTATTAATCTTACATTGTGAATACTTTGGTTCGGTAATTAATTTCATTCATAACTATATATGATTTATATTATGTATACATATGTATATATTTATTATTTTTTCTATTTTAGGTATTCCCCTTTCTTTTCGTACTGATGACCAAAAAGTCTCTAAAAGCATATCAGCATTTATTTAGTTATATACAAAGGAGCATTATTGATTTGTCACAAGCAACTTTTATAACAGATTATGAAACAGGATTGAGAAGCGCAATTGAAAAAAGTTTCCCTGATTCAAAAATGTTTGGTTGCTGGTTCCATTATTGCCAGGCATTGCGTCGATTCATAACCATGAAGGACAAAAGGCTCGCTCAATATATTCGGCAAAATAAAGAAGCGTCTAGAATTTATCACAAATTTCTATCTCTTCCATTATTACCTGGAATGCACATTTCGGATAGCTTCCAACTACTAACCGAAGATTTAGGAAAATTGAACGCTTTAGATAGATTCAAATCATTTATAAAATATTTTGAGAATCAATGGATGCAAAAGGTACAATATTCCCTTTTACAGAATATTTACAAAAAGATGTTATGATTTCATTATTACAGATCGGTCCACATAACTTTTCAGTTTTCGATTCTGAAATCCGCACTACGTCTGCAATAGAAGCTTACAATGGCGTCATAGGAAAAAGCATTCCAAAGAAGGCTACTTTTTTCAAATTTGTAGCATTTTTACAGATGCAAGAATTTGAAAAAGTAAGAAAATTTGAACTATTGCTGAATACCAATGGTAGTGTGGGAAAAAAGCGTATTAAAAAGTCCTGTGTTTTGAAAGCAGATATGATTTCGAAATTCAAGAATGATCTCTTACAAGGTACTATAACTCCTTCTAAATTCCTTGACCAACTGGTGTTATCAAAAAATAATTTAATTGTACAAATGGAGCCTGATGAAGATCTTTTTGAAGAATTATCATATTTGGAAGAGGACATTGAAGACGATCGTTAAACCATATTGAAACCAACCAGAATACAATTAATAATAATATGTGTGTGGTTTGTTTCATAAAGCAGCCAAATATCTTATTTTTTCCTTGTAAGCACTTGAAAATTTGCAGTGAATGCTGTCTTACAATGCAAACTCACAAAATTGATCAAACCAGTAAACTAGTATGTCCATACTGTCGTGCAGAAGTTCATGAAACCCTTCAAATATTTATCTGATAAATAAATGATTTTTTTATGGAGGGGTGCGATAGAGCCATGAAATATAAGGCCATTATGGCTTTATTTCTCATTTTTTTCTTATGCAAAAAGTTATATATTGGACATTTCGTAAAAGGGACAACCATAATTTTTTGTCCTTATCTCTCATGGCTCTCCTTTTTTTGTTATAAACTACTTTATACTTACTATAATAAAAAAACTTTAAAGAAATGTGTACAAATAGGTACCGAACTTAACTACTGGAAAAACAATATTAAAAAAAATTGTTGATGAATTACGTATGTATGTGTTTTATTATATTTTTCAGGGTTCGTATTTGCACACACATGCGCAGCACATCCTAACATTTTACGCTCACACACGTGTGCTGTGCATATAAAAAATTAAAAACTTGCTCACATCACATGTGTGTGCTGTTTGGTAAAAAGCACGGGCTACACTGTGCCCTTTATTTTTATTAATATAAAGCACACGCACATGTGTGTGCTTTGCGTAGAGAAACTTATACACTTCGATTTCTATCTCAAATCTTAAAATAATTTTTTTATATGTTTTCTGTCATATAATAAACAAACAACACCTCACTTGTTATTGAATTGTCTTTCAAAAAATAACGTTTAATAAACAAATTCTTTTAAAAATATATTATGTGCATGTGCATGGGCTGAAATTTGTACAAAAATCGGCTCACACACATGTGCATGTGCTTAATAAGAAACAGCACACACTTTTCTGTGAGCAGAGTTTGTTTTCCACTTATGCACACACATGTGTATGAGCAGTGAGTACAAGTTGAATGTGTTTCTAGCGTGTGTGTGAGCAGAGCATGTGTGTGCAAATACGAACCCTGATATTTTTAGTAGGAATTTGGAATTCGTGTTCCATGTTTTCTAATATCACCATTACAAAATACAACTAATCCCAATACCACGTTAAAACTATAATACCGTCTACCATGCACTGGATCTTCAAGCCATTTATAAAGGTCGATAATTTTAATCTGATGGTCCTTCCGAAACGGTTTCCATCTTAATAATAAGAACAATTGATCTGTACTTAATCCATTTACGAATCCAAACGTTGTTACTAGTAGGCGTTCTCTATACGTTCCTTGACCGAAAAAAGAATTAATAATAAATTCTGGAACTCTATCAAAATTCGTAATATCCATTCCATTAAGAAGCCTTCTGCGAGCTTGCATACGATTTTTCTTTATTATTTCTCTGCTTTGATTATTCATATTATTCGACGTGTGTTTTTTTTCGAAGAGCCAAATACTTCTTATTTGAAATCGCATTAAACAGTGAAAAAGTGGGACTTATTTCGTTTATGAAAGTGGGACTTATTTCATTTTGAGTGGGAGTTATTTCATTTCAAGTAAATTTTTAAATCATTTCATTTTGGTGGGGCTTATTTCGTTTTCAAAAGTGGGACTTATTTCGTGGGAGTTATTTAATTTTTTTAAGCAATTTTTGGTGGGACTTATTTCGCTTTAAAAAGTGGGACTTATTTCGTGGGAGTTATTTCATAGACCCCGATGTCAGCCTTACTCTGAACGTAAACAAAAGAAAAATTGCAACTAATGTTCGAAATGTGGAGTGCGGCAAATAACAAAGCAAAACAAAAAGGTGGTGTTCGAAGGCAATGAGTGTAAGATTTTCGATTCGAAGGGCGAATTGATTGCAACAGCGTATGCGCATAACGATTTGTATAAGTTAGACTGCGAAAAAATTCTAGTTGGTAGAGCAATGACAACGATTGACAGCTTTGAGCTTTGGCATCGTAGGNGAGTTAGACTGCGAAAAATTTTCAGTTGGTAGAGCAATGACAACGATTGACAGCTTCGAGCTTTGGCATCGTAGGTTGGCGCATATTTGTAAACAAAGCATGAAGCAGGTGCAGAATTCAACTGTTGGAGTTAATTACAACGGCGCAAATGATAAAGGGTGTATTGTATGCTGTAAAGGTAAACAAACTAGAATAATTGATAAATCTGCTGGAACACGCGCACAAAATTAATTGGACATAGTACATTCCGACGTTCTTGGTCCAATTAGCACAAAGTCGTTCAGCGGTGCAAGATTTTTGTTGGTGTTTGTTGATGATTTTTCTCGAAAGGTTTTTGCTATACCAATCGTGCGCAAATCCGACGTATTTGAGAAATTCAAGCAATTCAAGAGCGAAGTCGAGACACAGTGTGGCCGTAAAATTAAAGTGCTAAGAACAGACAATGGCAGTGAATATTGCAATGAGCAGTTTATAAAGTTAACGAATGTGGTATTGTTCATCAAAAGACCGCTCCATACACGCCCGAACAAAACGGTGTGGCTGAGCGGATGAACCGCACATTGATTGAACTCGTCAGGTGCATGTTGCTAGATTCTGGTCTGGGAAACATAAGTTGCGTTTTTTTACTCATTTCCAGTAAAATCCAGTAAAAGTTTTTACGAATTTTCATGTTTTGGCGTTTTCGTACGCAAAAACTTGCAAAGTAGGGGAAATTGAGAGAGCGAAAAATGACAGCTGAAGTTGCAAGTTTTTACTGGATTTTACTGGATAAATTTTTACTTGTAAGAATTTGCCAGTACGAAAAACAGCTGATCGCATGTTGCTGGATGAAATTTAAACTAATAAGGAAACTGTTTGTGGCTTTTTATTGTTGAATTTCACAAAATAAACCTATTTAAATACAAAATATATTGTTTTATAAGGAATTTGCTGCGAATAAACAACCAATTTATCAGCTGTTCATGAAACTTGCAAATTATTACTGGAAAAGCGTTCGCGTACTTTTTTGCAAATTTTTTCTATGAGAGCGAATTCTTAGAAATAAAGTTACTGGAGAGTTACTGGCAAGTTACTGGATAATTTGTAAAAAAACACAACTATATTCTGGGCAGAAGCTGCAAATACAGCAGCGTACTTATTGAATCGCATTCCTTGTCGAGGCAACAATCGAAGTCCGGAGGAAATATGGTCTGGTGTAAAACCAAATTTGAAGCATTTACGCATATTTGGATGTACGGCGATGGTTCATATACCGAAACAAAACCGGTTGAAGCTTGATGCCAAATCAGATGAGTGTATATTTGTAGGGTACTGCACTGCTTCTAAAGCATACCGACTTTACCGAAAATCTGCTTTTAAATTTATTGTGAGCCGTGACATTACGTTTTTAGAAAATACAAGCTACTCAACAAAGAATACCCCTGTGGGGAAAATCTGTAGTTTTGAACTGGTGCGCTTCTAGTACATTTAGAACCACTACTAGTTCGCGATAAATCTCTTTTGCATGCAAACAACTGGCGAATTTAACACAGCGATGTCGTAGGAATTGGAAATTTTCCCCCGCTGCATTACCTTTTCTACAGTTCAGAACCAGTCCTAAATTCGAAATATGGGATCTAGTTCGCATTGCACCCCATTTTCCATAGTTTCGAACAAGTTGTAAACGAAAAAAGTAACAAGATGTTTTCTTTTTGGGTTACCATGGTAGGCATTTTTTAATTCTTTTCAGAGAAATGTATTTTCAATCTGAAATCAAATTTGTTTGAATGAATGTAAATTAAATTGTGCATTTGAAAACACGTTTACATACCTTTGGCTGTAGCTGAATTTGCAGAAGCGCTGACTGTTTTTGGTTATATTCCAGAAGATCCCAAAATGTTAATATGTTAACACAAATATTAGTTTTGTATTACCAAACTATGAAAAAGCATCTGCGACGTGCAGACTGAAAGCGTATTTGAACGAAAAACCCGCCAAGCAAAAATCTATTTAAAGTAAACAGCCCCCCGCTGCATCCCTTTTTCAGTAGTTTCGAACTAGTTCAAAATTCGCCAGATGAGATCTAATTCTTTCTGTATCCCTTTTTCTATAGTTTTGAGCCAGTTCTAAATTCGTCATTTTAGATATAGATTTCTAAAATTGTTTTTTTAAAGTACCACATACCACTGCTTTTGAACTGGTGGCGATCTAGTTACTATCGGACTGGTTCGTTTTTGGCGATAAAGATCTAGTACGGAACTACAAATTTGGTTCACCAATTCGGAGATTCCCTACAGGGACCGAACCGAATTTGTTTGTTGATATTGGTGATGCAAGGGAAGTTTGCGACGTTGACAATTCAGGGGAGGAAAATGAAAATGAATTGTCAGATGTCAGCAAATCTTCAGACAGTGACTAAGATACTCCTGATAAAAACGAAGTAGCTGTTCAGCGCACAATTTACAACCACAAAATGTGTCCAATCCGTCGTTCGGAGCGTATTGCAGGCAAGGCAAAAAAGAAATTGTTGTTGAGTGCGGTGGCTGATACTGATGACCCTGTAGCGTACGCTACTCGCGAGTAGCGTCTGCGTCGCAGCGCTTATACGTATACAGAAACGACGCAGCGAATTTCAATTCAGTCTGCTTTCAGTTTTCATGAGAGTGACACTACGCTTCGCCGTTGAATATTTTTATTCGTAATTTCAGAGCGTTGTTGCCACCTATATATGTAACAATGCCCAAAATGGCTGCGTATGAGTGCCAATTACAATTTTCGGTTTTAAGAAAAGCCAATAATGCCCAATGCTTGTTATGTGGTAATACGACTACTTGGAATCGTTCTTTTAATATAAGGCGACATTATTTGTCATGGTAAAAAAGTCAAACTGCCGAACTGTGTAAACCAATTTAAAGTGTTTTGTAATGGGTTTTATGTATATATGTATGTACGATACGGAAATTTAATATATTTAGTATACTTTATTGAATACTGAGTTTTTTACAAAGTTTAGAAATTTTAAATTCGTGAATTTTGTTGTTGAATAAACTATCATTTTTTAAAACATTAGTTTAATGAAATTAAATTAAAAAACTTTTCATGCACGTACATATGTACTTATAAAAATTAATTTCATAATTCATTATTTGAAATTATTTCTTCATTATTTGTTTATTATATTTTATTATTTTCGTTTCATGTTCATAACACAAATTAAACATAAATTTGTAAGAGCGTTTTCTAACACGCGCAAAAAACGACGCACTTTTGTACAATATAGAAAAGTGGCAACTGTTACTCAGCGCGATTCACGAATACCATGACAAAATGAGACTGTATTGGTGTGCCCATCTATGTTGTATACGTACACCATAGCTGGGCAAAACGCTACTCGCGAGTAGCGTCTGCGTCGCAGCGCTTATACGTATACAGAAACGACGCAGCGAATTTCAATTCAGTCTGCTTTCAGATTTCATGAGAGTAACACTATGCTTCGCCGTTGAATATTTTTATTCGTAATTTTAGCGCGTGGTTGCCACATATATATGTAACAATGCCCAAAATGTCTGAGTATGAGTGCCAATTACAGTTTTTGGTTTTAAAAAAAGCTAATAATGCCCAATGCTTGTTGTGTGGTAATACGACCATTAACCATAAACAAATGAAAAAAACGCTCCACTCAGTGCAATTATAGAAAAGTGCTTCTCAGCGCGACGCACTAGGGCACACATTGCATACTTTATTTTATAATATTTTTTTTATCAAAAGAAATCGATAGAGAAATGTAAATGCTGGTTTATGCCCAAAAATACCTAATGAATAATATTTATAAGTTATACTCTATTTTTAAGACTAAATACCTACTTATATGAAACAAGTAATTTTTAGCAATGAAAAAAACCGACTTCAACTCTCATATAAAAAAAAAAAATATATATATATATCTCACGATCCACTGATCGGATCTTAACCAGATTAGTATGGGACACCTCTGAGACACTACCTTTCCGATGCAAAAAGAATTATCGAAATCGGTTGACGTGGTCCAAACTTATGCGGTAACATACATAAAAAAAAAAAAAAAAAGATTCCGACGAACTGATAACCTCCTCCTTTTTTGGAAGTCGGTTAAAAAATAAGACCTAAACACCGTAACCATCTGGCCGGTCAGCATATAAAAGAATTTGTTCTAATAAAACGGAGCCCAGGTATTATACAAATGAGTTTACCTAATTTAAGTTTTTTTAAATTATACAAGTACTAAATTTTTCTTATGCAAAAGGTTGTATAAACTAATAGTATTAGTTACTAAAAACTTCCAAGGTTCATTATTACACTATAGGTATAAGCAAAAATACCACTTTTAGTACATTTATAAAAAATGCAGCAACCATAACTGAGCGCGACGCACTAATACCATGACAAAATGAGACTGTGTTGGTGTGCCCAGCTATGACGTACACGCTATGTTTACGCTCTTTGAGCGTGTGCTCGTTCTCTGCCCATGCCAGACCATAAAGCTGATGCCACATAAAACTTTTGCTTCGCTTTACGTGACAGATTCGCTTTGGCAGATAAGATGAGTTGTATGCAAATGCACAAAGCATGCCACATAGATCGTTGAAACTGCAGCGCGAAGCGAAAAGATGGCCAACTCCCATCTTTTTGCGCGATTTGACAATCAGCCGGTTTAATATTTATTTTGTTTCGTCCCAATTCGAGTTTTCACGTAGATACATAAAACTCAATTACATTGCTGATATTTTTAAAGCAAAATATATAAAATCCTCAGCAATTTTGACGAGTAAAAGACAGTACAAAATTATTTTCTTGGCTTTCATTGTGGCATACCTTTTGCGCCTGGCACTTTGCTGGCAATGTTATAAATGTCACGCAAAGCTACAACACCGGAGCCTTCATTTTCAACCAAAAAACCGAAAAAAAAAAAATATTTATTTTGGTGGAAATTTGTTTATAATAGGGCTGTGCGATTAATTGATTACTCAAAATTTTAATTAATCATAAAGTAAATAACTCAATTATTCGATTAATTGGAAATTATGGTTACTCAAACGTTCAGTTACTCGAGTAATCAAGATTTTTGATTAACCAAAAACAAAAATATTTGAGTAAAATGCTTTATGATTAATCAACATTTCGAGTAAAATGAGTAATCAACATTTCAACTCTTTACATATGTATAAATTAGTTAAAGTTCCTTGATACTTTGAACACAACGTTTCTGTTTTCAAAAATTAAAACAAAATTTTTTTTTCATACACAGAATGTAAAAAAGAAAATAAGCATTTTCCAAAGCAAACTCTATTACGAGCAAAATTATTTTTTTTGAGTAATCATATTTCAAGTAACTCGATTAATCATCGTTTTGAGTAATCAAAATCTTGATTACTCGAGTAATTGATTAACCGAATAATTGATTAACCAACTTGCTCGAGTAATGGAATAATTGCACAGCCCTAGTTTATAACATTTCAAAATTTTTTTTTGTGTGTTTTTTTTTTGAGAACCATACAATTGTTTTCAACTAGTTTTTGCTATGTAGCATTTATTAAATGGAACAGGAGAATACATTTTCTTCATAATTGCTACTTTTTCTGGATTTTGCACTAAAAAATTTAATATAATCAAATAAACATTTAGAAATCAGGCTTNTTTTCACGTAGATACATAAAACTCAATTACATTGCTGATATTTTTAAAGCAAAATATATAAAATCCTCAGCAATTTTGACGAGTAAAAGACAGTACAAAATTATTTTCTTGGCTTTCATTGTGGCATACCTTTTGCGCCTGGCACTTTGCTGGCAATGTTATAAATGTCACGCAAAGCTACAACACCGGAGCCTTCATTTTCAACCAAAAAACCGAAAAAAAAAAAATATTTATTTTGGTGGAAATTTGTTTATAATAGGGCTGTGCGATTAATTGATTACTCAAAATTTTAATTAATCATAAAGTAAATAACTCAATTATTCGATTAATTGGAAATTATGATTACTCAAAAGTTCAGTTACTCGAGTAATCAAGATTTTTGATTAACCAAAAACAAAAATATTTGAGTAAAATGCTTTATGATTAATCAACATTTCGAGTAAAATGAGTAATCAACATTTCAACTCTTTACATATGTATAAATTAGTTAAAGTTCCTTGATACTTTGAACACAACGTTTCTGTTTTCAAAAATTAAAACAAAATTTTTTTTTCATACACAGAATGTAAAAAAGAAAATAAGCATTTTCCAAAGCAAACTCTATTACGAGCAAAATTATTTTTTTTGAGTAATCATATTTCAAGTAACTCGATTAATCATCGTTTTGAGTAATCAAAATCTTGATTACTCGAGTAATTGATTAACCGAATAATTGATTAACCAACTTGCTCGAGTAATGGAATAATTGCACAGCCCTAGTTTATAACATTTCAAAATTTTTTTTTGTGTGTTTTTTTTTTGAGAACCATACAATTGTTTTCAACTAGTTTTTGCTATGTAGCATTTATTAAATGGAACAGGAGAATACATTTTCTTCATAATTGCTACTTTTTCTGGATTTTGCACTAAAAAATTTAATATAATCAAATAAACATTTAGAAATCAGGCTTAACCGGTCTCTTGAAAATATTGTAAGCATTCATAAAAAAATTAAAATTAATCAAATTAAGTGAAAAATTAAGGCTACAGTGAATCACGAACACTAAATGCGGTTCGAAACTGGCATTTAGTGTGTGCAGCAGGGGGTTTGTTGTTCTCTTTCAGTGGAACTGGAAACTCAGCCTGCAATACGATCCTGGGCACAACTTTCCCTGTGCTTTATAGATTGTACAAGGATTACCGATTCATAGAAGTGGGGTGCGAAACAAACTGGCGAAGGTTTTCATTATATTTTATAAGGGACATTTTTATTTTTCATATTCTGGGTTTAAAAAATTTAACGATATAAAGGGCAGTTTAAGAAATAAAGGACAAAAGGAGTCCTTACTGCATGTAAGATATACCACTTATACATATTTTATATATAATAAAATATGAAATTTCATTTTGTGAATTTATGTTTTAATTTTGTGATGCGCCTGTAACTTGAACGTGCTTTTACGTGGTGTTTTAATCCACGCCACATCATATTATAGAAATGATTCTAGACTTAAAAAAATTTACTCAAATTAAAGACAAAATAAGACTGAAGTTATTGATACTAGAGTTTTTATTTACATAATTTTTTTTTATAAAATGCCCAAATATTGTATTCCTTCTGAATTTTTAATTATTAACGTTTTATTCATGTAAAATAATTTGCAATTAACCGGTCTTGGATGCCCAGGATACCCAGAGTCACCTATTTTAATAAATAAGTTTCAGTGGATTTAAAAAGTTACCAATCAAAAACATGTTATGGTTTCCATTTTCAAAACTTCGCTGCATAACTCTCCGGAGTGACAGCCAAAATCTTTTGATTTGGATCACATATATATATATGTATAAAATAAAATTAATTCTCAGTAGTTTAACCCTTGAGCACATTTTACTCTTACCATTTGCATATTGATAGAATAGTATCCATGGTGGTTGACATACGCTTCTTCATAACTTTTTGGGCTCATGATTGACACATGAGTGCAATCGATAACCCCAATAATACCTCCTCCAAAAATTGAAAAAGCAACAAAGTCTAAGCGGTAGAAGTTATAGCACTATTTCGGAGATCACCACATCTCCTCGTCAGACTTCTTTTTTCTAGACTTCAGCAGGGATCGAACCTGCGTAATCGATGTGCAAAGTCAGAAGCGTTAACCACTGAGCTATGTACATCCCGTAAACTCTTGTTGCTAATTCATTTTCCTTATTCAACCAACTACTATCAAGTGCTGCTGATTTGCCGCTATTTAAACTCCATTTGCTTATTTGCTTTTTTGTATAGTTTCAGGCAGGCTCTTCCTAAACTATGTACAAGAGTTTACGGAGTGTACATAGCTAAGTGGTTAACGCTTCTGACTTTGCACATCGATTACGCAGGTTCGATCCCTGCTGAAGTCTAGAAAAAAGAAGTTTGATGAGGAGATGTGGTGATCTTCGAAATAGGTGCTATAACTTCTACCGCTTAGACTTTGTTGCTTTTTCAATTTTTCCTAATAAACAATCGTGGTACAAAGCTCAATAAAAATATTAAAAATTCTTTATTTGTTGCAATGAAAAAGTGAAGAAAGAGAATGAGTAAATTGGTAATTTGTTTATTGCGCTTCGTGTGACCTTTTTACATTTTTGATAACCCAAAAAGGAGATTTTCAAATTAAAAAAAGGAATGACAGTCTTGTACAGCAAAACTTTATGATATGACAAATAATGAAGAATAGAACGAGTATTTCAAAATACGTAAGTATTTTAAATTCAAATACGAAATATTCTTGTAAAAATGTATTTAAATACAAAATACAATTACGCATTTTATATTTTGTATTTGAAACGCTTAACATCACTGGTCGTAATGTTGTACATCGTAAAGTTTTGGAACTTCGTTAGTAATGTTATGAAAATACGATCTATAACAATATGAGAGCATACAACATTTTGTGAAATCCCTAAAGCAGCATTTACATGTGGCGATTTTGTAAGCGATTCAATGACGCCTTAGAAGTTGCTTTCACTTAGGGGAACACGATTTTATCTCTTTCTAAAAATATAAACACAATTTACAAAGGGGATTTTGTGGAAAGCGATGGCGAATCGCTTAGAAAAGCGCCTTGTGGGTCGTTGAAAACAAACATGATACTGATAGCGAAATACTACAGAACCCATTGGCAGGTATAATACGCACATCACCGTAAAGCCGGGCAGCCAACTGACTTGTATGCTGTCCCCGAATTTGCCGCGAAATCTCTCCGATTTTGTACGAAATTTCCCGCTTCAGATTGCATATGTTCTTCAACCAAATATTTAAAAAAATAACAATAATAACTACTAGGTGCTTACATATATCATGGTCATTAATATTTAAAATATATTAGGCCATAAATTACTTTACATTTTGTTTTTGAACTCCCCACCTCTAAAACTCGTTTATCCCTTTGGATAAAAATTGTGCCGCAATTTGGGCTAGCTAATGAACAATTTTTTTTAAAAGCCACGTATGCTTAATGCCAACATATTTAACCTAAAATTATTTATTTTTTTTTGAAACTTATATTTCGCTTCTTTGAGCAATCTGAAATTCTTTTGACAGTAATAGAGCTAATAATTGAAAAATTTTTATGTTCCAACAAAAACTAAAACTTCAGGAATTCTATGGTAAATATTTATAAAATAAATTAATGTCTAATTTCTTGCAAAAGTCAGCCCATTTCGCTAATCGGGAAGGAAAGGAGAAATTTTAGGCAATAAGTCCACAAGGGTCTTGAAAAAGTTTTGTTTTGCTTATATGCATTTTGAAAACGTTTCTTTGGTAAAAGAAATTGGTATAATTTTTAAAGACTCCAAGAAAAGTTTAACATAAATTTTGAAAATAGACTTAGAATTGTCAAATTACGTGCATAAGCCTCCTTGGTTAATATTACAAAAAAATGTACATACGAGTATGTACCATGCAGGAAATGGGATTAGTTTATACCTAACTATTAACTAACTAGTCGACTAGTGGTAACTATTTATTAACTATTTCCCTTGGCCGTAACTAACTACTTTTGAAGGGCGATGTCCGCAAAATAGTGAGAACTGGTTTCCTCTACATTAGATGTCAACTAACTTACAGTTAACTGATTTTGGACATAAAATATCAATAAGAAAAACAAAATATTTTTTTTTTTGTTACTTTTTTATTTATTTATTTATTTTTTTATTTTATTTTATTACATTTCGTATTTGTTTACATATTCTGCTGTAGGTGGTCCCATATTCGAACACCGTCAGACATAACTTCAAAATGATAATATAAAATTTCGATCTTCCTTAAATTTTTCCTGAATTCGAAAAATAATCTGCGAAGTTCAGAAAAAAATGCATTGACAGTAATTTTTGTATGAGGTTATTTAAATAGAAACTTGTAAAAAAACAAACTCCCGATAACGTCCGCATGACTCCTGCACTACTTTACAACTAACTTAAAGTTAGTTGTGTCATAGCTAATTAAAAGTTACAAAAGTTACCAAAATGAAACAAAAGTTACCAAGTTACCAAACCGTTTAAAAGTTACCAATTTTGGTAAAAAGTTACCAATTGTGGCAACCATGGTATGGAATTGATTTTGTATATATCTATACCAAGTTCCAATACTCTATCAAAAATATTTGTTGAGATATGCGGTATGAAAAATTACGTTTGTATAGAAGGTGCCACGCCCCCTCGTCTAATCTAGATTAAATCTATCCTATATTTTAGTTGGGCTAAATGACACGTGTGTATAAAATTTCATAAGGATCGGCTGAGTACTTAAAGCGTGAAAGCGTAACAAATAAACAAACTCACTTTCGGATTTATAATATTAGTAAGGATTTGCGTAAAATCCCGATATATATTATTTTATTTTATCTAAATTGAAATATCAAATTTTCACTAGTCGATGCCGCTAACAACTTCAAAATGTTCGTCGTTTACTTAACGAGTAATCGAGTAGTTAACGACAACAGCTGATAGCGAATTTCGTTAAAATATGTTTAACGAATCGTTAAATTGTTAAATCGTCGTTAAGTTTTCTTAACGATATTCGTTATAATAGAATGGCGAATCCCACTATAGGACTTGTGTTGACGGCGGAGAAAAGAAAACATATATGTAATACTCCTATATTGGCAGTAAGGGCTAGTACCGTCCGAAAACACTACAGTACAGATATATCAATAAACATGTACGAAAGAAAAGGAACACATACGTTTATAAATAAACATGTACACAACACATATACAAAAACGGCACTCAAGTACACAATACATTGACAAAAACGATACTAGACGTCTCGCTTTGATTTCGAAATGCTTACACATTGAGAAGTTAGCTTACTGCCAATATAGAAGTATTACATATATGAAAGAAATGAATTCGGCGTTTTCAGCAGTCTACCTATTTATTTAATTCTGTTGAATTTAGTTTTTTTACAAAATAATTAAGTTAGCGCGAGCAGCTTTAAAAAATTTCGTCTTCTTAGTCTCTTGCTCTTCTCGGGTGTGTCTTCACAGTCACTTTCAGGGTTGCATTAGGAGAAAAAAGTTCTAACATTTCAAGGTGGTGAATTTGGTGAAATTGGTGAAATTGGAGATTTGACGTTTACAAGGATCGGCCCGAAGAAGTTTACACCTGTAAATGAAAATGGTTTCGTGTAGCTGGCCAGACTCGCAGCAGGTATCGGTGCCATCTGGGGAGGTTCGGGTTTCGCATAGTCGATTTTGCATCTTTGGCAGGAATGTCGTACTGACTTATATAATATGCGTAAACGTGGAATATAGTATGAACTTTTGACATTATTGATGACGGTCTCATGTGATAGATGGTGGTTATTTTCATGATAAGCTCTCACTATCAAAAGCGTCGTATGGTCTTCCCTCGACATAACAATGGCATCCATTCGGCAGTTAATGGAAGCAGCTCTCCCTTGCATCCGCAATATCCCATTGCTATCCAGGTAGACGCTTAGCCCGGATAACTTGCTTTGCTTTCGGAGTGGTTGCCCTGAATGTAGCGTGTTAATCTCAGAATAGAATGCCCTAACCAGCGCTTGTTTGTATAGCAGATTCTAGGCCTTGCCAATCATCTCTGGTGTAACTTCGCTTGGTTTATTATAGCCTAGTCGATTGGCTTTTAACCGAGCAACGTGCAAATAAAACGTCGCCATCGCCCTATAGAGCCGACGCCAATTAGAGAAGTACTCTACATTTACCCTGATTGCCGGATTTTTCTGCGTTACATGCACATGTTTTCGAACTTCGGTAATATACAAGTCGTTAAATTGTTCAATAGCATCTGGCCACATACTACTTGGCGTGAACAGGAATTCGGGTCCCCGCAACCACTGCTTGCTTTTCACCGCACTATTTACTTTGGTCGCTACATCAGCTACATTCAATTTAGTTGGGATCCATCGCCACTGAGTTTATCGGTATTCTCAAGGATCTCCCCGACGCGATGCATCACAAACTGTTGAAGATTACGAGGATCCAATTTCAACCATTGCAAGACGGTTTTGGAGTCTGACCAGTAAGTGGCATGTTGAACTTTGAGTCTGCTCACCTTCATCACCCGCTGAGCCAAACGCAAGCCTATTACAGCGGATTGTAGTTCTGAACTCTGAACGCCAAAAGTATATCGATAAGTGGGTTAAGCAAGTCCGGCCCAGTGAGTAGAAAATCGTTGAGTGATTTACCATGCGCTTTAGCGGCCGCGTCCCGAACAAGCCTTATTTCATTAGGTTTGTTGGGATTTAGTGCCAAGAATTCGGCAAATACCACGTACATTTATTTTCGATCGCCATCTCGGTTTCCGACAGCTGAAATATATACCCTTTTCGAAGTAGATTATTCATTTCATCATCTATTTTTTCGTACAAAGTAGGATCGCGTTTAATTTTATTTTTCAAGCAGTTGAGTCGCCTGAACGCATCTCATCGCTGCACCACAAAAGACCCACTTCAAAACGTCCGCCTACTTTTACGCAGGTCTGTTCAAGGATATCGATTGCCCTTTTATCCTCAGTCGACTGTAAGTTTTGCGACTTGACTGCGTCTAGATTAAAGGTATCCACACACATATGCGATTCTGTCGCAACGAATACGCACCGTTTTTAATGCTACAGACGTTACTGCTTCGAAAACGCAAGTACGCACACATCTGTGCGATTTTATCGCAGTAAAAACTGTCAATTTATAGACAAACAAAAATTATTTCTCAACAAAAAAAAAATTCTTAACTTTTCTACATCAAATATGTTTTGTTTTCTTACGTTCAATTTTGTTTTAACATTGTAAAATCCTTCCATTGACCTTTTTCGTTCTCAAAACGTGGCAGTCTGCGATTTCGGCACGACGAAAAGAAGAACTGTGCATGTTCGAATAAATCAATGCAGCAAAATTGTTGTAATTTTTGTCTTAACGGATTCGCACCAATTGAATCGCATAGGTGTGTGGATACCTTAAAGTTGTCCTTCACGATGTCGTGAAGCTCTTGCCACTTGCAAGTACAGTGATTCATTGCTATATGTGTCGTCGCATCCGAGGTGCCCTGTATACTCCATCCCAACCAACACTTCGTCGCAATTGGTTCGCGTCGCCTACCTTCTCTTATCTTTCGAAGGTACAGCGATTTTCCAATTGTTCGCTCCGATAAGTAACGTTGGTTGTATAGCGGTATATGAGTGCAGTCGTATGTCTCTCAAATAAGGATATCTGCTACGGAGTTCGTCTGCGTTTATCGACTGCTTAGGCAGCGCGAGGTTTTGTATCGTATGAACGTTGTTGAGCCGATATAACTTTCCGCTATTTGGTGCTGAAATCTGAATTGATGCCTGTACTGAAGTACTCTCATTACCCGTAGTTTCACTAGTCCATTGCAAACATAGCGGCGATGACACATCCTTGATACCCAGTTGTTTGAACGCTGACTCGTCTATAAGTGTGACAGAGGATCAGTGTTGCCGTTTTGGTTACTTTTAACCAATTTTGGTTATTTTTTTCTTGCCTGTGAAGTTGTTAAGATCTTTCTCATTTTGGTTATTTTTAACATTTACTGTAGTTTCTAATTTTTGTATACATACAATAATTAAATCTTTGAAAAATAGTATAATCAAATACATTTATTGTGCTCAATATGGTTATTNGAGGATCCTTCGTCCAAGAACGCGTATTCTTGAACTGTTACGCCTCCCGCGTGGAGATTTACCGGTATGACACGAAAGTAATGACTTGCGTTATCACTGCGATGCGTACTTACTACCGCTTGATCATTTTCCATCTTCACCGGACTTTCAACGCATTCGCTGTGGAGTAGTGGGTGATGTCTTTGCGAACAGCAGTTCATGCCGCAATTCTTTTTAAAAAAAACACACCTTGCGATGGGTTTTGAGGCACCTATAGCAAGCTTTTTCTTTTTTCACCACATTCCACCTCTGGCTGCTGGACAGGTTCTGAAACTTTTCGCATTGCGCTGCGCTATGGTCGGTCCCTCCGCATGTAGACTGTTGCGGCTGCGCCTGGGACAGGTTATCTGATTTATAAACCTTCCGCCCCTTCTCGATCGATTTCGCTACTCCGCCCTTGTTGTGCGTGTTGATAGAACTCGTTGATGCTGCTTCAACTAACCGATATAGCCAGTCGCTAAATACTTTAATAGATGGTGAACGGTCTTTTCGGGGATGCCCGCCCAGCTGAGCTTGTGCTGATTGGGCAGCTTGTTAACTAACTCCTTCACCAACATCGGGTTGTTCAGGTGTGCTTCAAGCTTACACGTCTCCATCGTTGCACATATGTTGCGTACAGCCAGCGCGAATTCTATAATAGACTCTAATTTATCCTTGGGCGGTGGAAGTTTTCTTACCTTGTCGATCGTTCTATCTAGGATATGTTCTGGTCTACCGAAAAACATTTTTAAAGTGCTGATGACATCGGGGACCATTGTGGGCAAGAGCAGCTAATCCTTCACCAATTCGCGCGCCTTACCCTTAAGGCACCGCTGTAGCCGTAGCATATTTTCGACATGCGAAAATCCCGCCACCGCAGTGATCGAACGTGCTGGTGAACATTGGCCACTATTCGGGGTCGCCGCTGAACGTAGGCAACTCCTTTGGTATTGCTTGTCTAGCCGCTATTTGTGAACTCGTCGGGCCAGTGCTCGCTGCTACTTGCAGGGTTGGCAAGATATCTGACGTCGGAGTGCCTGAAGAGTTCTTCTGCACGAGAAGTTGGTACTTTTTCTCGATAAATCGTTCTTCTTCTGCTCTCTTTTCCTCGAGCATGGCCATCATAAGCTGTTGTCGATAACTACCTTCACTGGAACCAGTTTGCGTTGCGGTAATTTAATTTATTTTTAGTGCGTCTGCGTTCCCTTGAGGATCGGTGTGATTCGGTTGAGTAACCGATTGAGTGGTGCCAATTGCTGAGCTAGCCGATTCCATCACTCTCTGTTCAGGTGTGGAGGCCGTTGATGTAGTTGATTGCTGCATTGCATGTTCGCGAGTGTGTAGTGACCCTACACTAGAAGCCTCTTTCATACAGGAAGCACAACTCCAGTTACAATATTCCACGCTCTCGTCAACACTAACACAATCGAAATGAAACCACGGTTCGCAATCGTCGCACTGCACCCAATCTTCGACTCATTCTTTGTCCGACTTTTTTCCGCAGATATTGCAAACGCACATGCTTTGTGACAAAACTACGAGGTGTGTAATATTTGCCCAAGTGCATGTATAAATACGTGCCGTGTGCATGGAAATTTGCCAGTGCACCAGAAATTTGGTTCTCTCGGAACTGATGCTTTAGATTTAACTCGATATTTATCCTTGCGAACGCTATCGCCACCGTTTTCTTTACGTGCAAAAAGATAACACGTGCAGTTTGCAGACGGTGATCGCGATTCCAATTGATATTTACCGAGACGCCAGAAATTGTTTAAAGATTTGTTGACGGCGGAGAAAAGAAAAGAATTCGAATTTTTCAGCAGTCTAACTATTTACATAATTCTGTTAAATTCGGTTTTTTTACAAAATAATTAAGTTAGTGCGAGCAGCTTTAAAAAATTTCGCCTTCTTAGTCTCTTGCTCATCTCGGGTGTGTGTTCACACTCACTTTCAGGGTTGCATTAGGAGAGAAAAATTCTAATATTTCAAGGTGGTGAATTTGGTGAAATTGGAGATTTGACGGCAACAACTTGTTTTCAAGTTGATCACATATAGGTACTGCTTGAAAAAAATTCATTTTAATTGGCAGCTTTGACATAGGCTGCACTACGATTGCCAGACGTACTGATTTTATCAGTACAGTACTGATTTTTCTACTTTCGTACTGATTTTATTCATTCCTTCAATCAATCCTGATTTTTTTAAATTTGTACTGATTTTTCAATTCTGAGCAATCAAATTTGTAATAGGGTTCTTCCCACCGAGCTTGGTACGCGGTAAGTCGGTGATCGGTAATTTTTGCCCATGTATTTGGTTTGTGTAATATTATTTTACACAAACAAAATACTTTACGATTTGCTTAAGATTTTTACATAACGTTGCAACTTTCTTAAAATGTACTGTAAAAAGTAAGTCGAGTGTTGTTAGTTATCTCGAAAATAACTATCGGTTTAATAACAACAAATTTGAATAATTGAATGGCTCTACCTACAACTTACAATTCGTTTTTCTCAATTTAGATACTCTTTTTGGCGAATTCTTAGTCTTTCAAAGTTTTTGCGCAGTTGAAGAAATAATTTAAGCCATGAGGAAATACGGATGCAGTCCTTAAATAGAGGTCTCTTTCCACAGTTGAATAAATATGTAATTTTGTTTTTTCAATACCACGTTCAAACGAAGCACCTGAGAGGAACTAACTTAAATATAAAGTTTGCTTCCTGGCGAAAGAGAGAAACCGACTTCTAATTAAAATTTTAGAAAGTGAACTTCAAACTAAAAGTAATATTAAAATATGTATTGAAATGCTAGCTATTCACTCACGAACGAAACGCATTAAAATAAACACTTCGATTTTATTTAAAGAAAAGAGAGATCCCGACGAGCGACATCAACTCCTCAACGTTCAAAGTATTCTGCGCAACTGTTCTTAGGTGTGTCATTAGAAATTGGATCTACATTTCGCTTGCATTGCTCGTTTGCACTGCGCTTAAGGCGGTGACTCAAAGGGTCGAAGTGCCTGCGCTTCTTTGTTCAAGTGAATTGCCATTAATTGCGTAATTTGTGCGAGACGTTTTTAGTGTCAGAGTCGTTGAAATATAGGTCAATCCGAATATGGGTTAGCGTTGACAGCAATCCGATATTTGACACTGCTTTAAAAATACAAGGCCGCTTTAAGGTTTGATTGATCTGAGTGACGATTATCTTGACAGTATAACGTTTAGAGTTCTTTGACTATTTAAACACTGAAAGTGGAAATGATCTCATTATTGCTATTAAAAAATGTCATGTATATAAAATAATTTATTGGCTCCTGTAATATTATAAAGGTATCTCGTACTACATGTTAATGTGTATACTCATATTAAAATGAATAACATTTTTATTTTTTATGAACAACATTTTATCTAAAAACGGGTAAGGCCTCCTCAAGTGGGCCCCGAATTTACCAAGATTAATATTTTTCAATGATATTCAGGCAGCGCCGAGTTTTTTAGTCGAAAAGTGCACTGTGTAAATTTTGTTGCAAAATTCCAAATAGTTTTTTTTTTAATCAACAATTAAAAATGCTTGCAGTGTTTTGGAAATTTTTATTTTTCTTTGAAAGTAAGTGTCCGAATGAAAAATTGTTTTTGGGTGCAGAATTAAAAAACATTTAACTATACAATGAAATTATTTGCGTTACAAAATTTCTTTTTTGCTTTTCTTGGTAATAATAGTATAATCTTGGTAAATTCGGGGCCCACTTGAGGAAGCCTTACCCATACCAAGATATTATTAAAACAAGTACTCTGGCGTTTCAAAGTATTATCTGCTACTTACATTCATAATTCTGCTTGGAATAAAAGTGTACTGAAAAGTACTGATTTTTAATATGAATAACATTTTATGAACAACATTTTATTTATAAACGGGTAAGGCTTCCTCAAGTGGGCCCCGAATTTACCAAGATTAATATTTTGTTTTGTAGTCGAAAAGTACTCTGTGTAAATTTTGTTGCAAAATTCCAAATATTTTTTTTTTTAATCAACAATTGAAAATTTTTGCAGTGTTTTGGAAATTTTTATTTTTCTTTGAAAGTAAGTGTCCGAATCAAAAAAATTGTTTTTTTTGCTTTTCTTGGTAATAATAGTATAATCCTGGTAAATTCGGGGCCCACTTGAGGAAGTCTTGCCCATACCAAAATATTATTAAAAACACGTACTCTGGCGTTTCAAAGTACAGCGTGGCGACGAATAACTGTTACCCAGATATTTTTGAGAAATAAAAGAGTCCTTTATAGATTTTGCGAAAAAAGTATTTTATTGTTATTTTTCCATAGATTTTACTTTAGTTGCATTAATTAGTTTTTAAATTTTAATCCTTATTTACATTTGCCAGCAGTGTAAACTTTGAGAGGAAAGTTCATTTGGCACGCAGGTCTTCGTCAGTTAATTTATTCCATATCTTCTGTAACCATAGGCTAATTTTCTCCATTTTGAGTCCCTTATATTCCCCCTTCTGTCCAACCTAAGGCCTCATACTCAACTGGTGACTACGACGGTCATTCATTCGACCAACCTTATACAGTTTTTTCTTTTTTGTACTTTTTTTATACAAAGCCTAAGAAAAAATACAACTTACATGTGTATATCTTGGTAACCGCTTCACCAATTTCTTCCAAACTTGGCACAGTTGTTAGTCTTGCTACAGCATACCAAATGGCCGAAAATTTTTAAAATCGGACAATAACCACGCCTACCACCCATATAACGGTAATTTGGAGAAATACGAAATCTTCGATAAATCAATAAATATTAAAGCTAATTTATTCAAACTTCGCGTGCGCTGGGTTTGGGTCCCGCCACGTTAAAACCCCGCCCAATGAAAAATTCCAACAAGCCTCGGATGAGACCCCCTTTTTCTGATGACGACCACGGCAAACGTATAAAGGACTATGATTTAAGGGTATGCACCTGGAATATCCGGACCCTTAATGGGGAAGGTGCCTCTGCCCGGCTGGTTGATGTCCTCGGGAAGACAAAGGCTGACATCACCGCCATCCAAGAAATGCGATGGACGGGGCAAGGTAAAGTAAGCGTGAAGCCTTGCGACGTCTACTACAGTTGCCACGTAAAGGAGCGCAAATTCGGTGTTGGATTCGTGGTAGGAGAGAGACTCCGTCGCCGAGTACTGGCGTTCACCCCGGTGGACGAACGTCTAGCCACAATCCG
>NW_016157154.1:0-13946 GCF_001687245.7 Rhagoletis zephyria | reverse complement strand
AGTTACAAGTCAGCAAGCTACAAGTAAAGTGAGCGGAGAATCGAGTTGCGAATAAGCAAGCTATAAGTTTAATTGTGTTAACAAGTAGTAAAGCGTTGTTATTGCTTTAACAAGTATTGTAAAGTGTTTTTACTGTATTAGCAAGTATTGTAAATTGTTTGTTGTACAATAAAGTTAATTGTACTGCAAGTCGGTCATCGTTAGCATTTATTTAACAATCCAGCGATACGAGCCCGAGTATATTTGGGTAATCCCTCAAGGTTTCGAGGATAATCGTAACAATATATTTAATATTTAACTTAGACTTTCTTACTTGTTTATTATTCATTTTGCGTCTGATCACTTGCAAAACTGATAAACAATGACAAAATATGCATTCTCTCTTTCATTTGTGAAAGCTATGCTGTTAAAAAGCGTTAAATTCCCGTTAATCATTACATTCCATTGAATATATGAGCACATCATACAATTCGGATTATAGAGTTGCAATTAATTCGGATTACAGAATAGCCAGTAGTAAGAAAATAACCCTTCGGATTACTGGATTTCCGGATTATAGAGTAGTCGGATTATCGAAATTCTTCTGTATATTAAAAGTTATGCACAAAAAGAGCACAAAACACCTTTAATTAAATATATAATTTATAATAAAAAAATCTTCGGTAATATCACTAAGTATTAAAATATGATTTTATATGTTAAAAGAAAAAAAACTCTGCAGGCGAACATTTTTAAGAAAATATCGCGCTATTTTTTTATTAAAAATATTAATTATATATTATAATATAATTTTATATGAAATAAATTAACAAAATATAATATCAATACCGAACTATAAAAAATTATATATCAAATGAAAGGTATATTTATGAACTTTCTAGTAAATATATCATTTTACGAAAAACATACGTATTTTTTAACATATTTTGACAGATATTGCTTTGAAAATTATGTCGAACTGCGAAGAACTTTAGTGTCGACTTAATTTAGACTACAAACATACCCCATTAAAACCACTTAAATGAATGTTTCTGTAAACAATCCATTTACCACCGTGAATAACCCTATCGCATCGATGCATAAGGTTAGTAGTACTGATAAATTTGGTTGCATGTGAAGCATAATCAGCCTTAACTTTTGTACAGTTGTGTTACGTTTAAGAAGTTGTGCGATGTTATGCGAAGTATGCATAATCAGACCTTAAGCCTCAACCCCTATGTCGGTGCTCCTATAGTCGAGGATATCACATACATATAAATTTTGATCACGATTGGAGAAGGTTGAGGCGTGTCGCACAGGGAGCAAAGTTCAGATTCCTCTATGGAGACTCAAAGAATTAAAATTAATTTTTTTCACCTAATACCCAAAATCGATAATATGTACTTTAGCCGGAGTTATCACACAGTTGTGCACAAGGGTATATTAATTTTGTTCACATAACGGTTGTTTGTAACAGCCAACACGAATCGAGATAGATATAGACAAATGTATACATAAATGCGCAGAATGAATAGAGAAATCGATTAAGCCATGTCTGTCTGTCCGTCCGTCTGTCGGTCTGTCCGTCCGTCCGTGTACACGATAACTCGAGCAAAAACGAAATTTGGTATGTAGGTTTCCGTTAATCCAAGGTAGGTTGGTATTGAAAATGGGCGTAATCGGACTGTAACCACGCCCACTTCCCATATAACGGTAATTTCCAGAAATACGAAAACTTCGATAACTACTGAACTA
The DNA here is from genome assembly GCF_001687245.7 of Rhagoletis zephyria. NCBI lineage: Eukaryota > Metazoa > Arthropoda > Insecta > Diptera > Tephritidae > Rhagoletis > Rhagoletis zephyria. The sequence continues at coordinate 12,212 of NW_016157154.1, read as the reverse complement.
CAGAAGATAATTCACTCAAAATTGACATTTACAATAATTTTCAGACGAGAAATAAGAATATTAAAAATTTTTGAAAAATGGGCGTAGCCACGCCCACTTATAGTTACATGTGTATATTTTGGTAACCGCTGCACCAATTTCTTCCAAACTTGGCACAGTTGTTGACCCTGGTACAGCATACCAAATGGCCGAAAATTTTTAAAATCGGACAATAACCACGCCCACATCCCATATAACGGTAATTTCGAGAAATACGAAATCCTCGATAAATCAGTAAATATTAAAGCTAATTTATCCAAAATTGATGGTTGCAACAATTCTTTATTAGAAAATACGCTTATGATAAAATTTTGGAAAATGGGCGCGGCACCGCCCACTTATGATCACATATATGTATATCGTTAACCGTTTTAGCAATTTGTACCAAATTCGGTATGGTTATTGTGCTTGCCACATAAAAGCAAACCGTTGAAAATTATTGAAATCGGACTAAAATTACGGCCGCTTTTCATATAACGGTAAATTTCAGAAATGCTTGAAATTTCAATATTTCGAAATTTAAGGACGCTAGTTTACTTAAAATGTATACACCCCGGCTTATCATGTAGCGGTAGCTTTCGGAAAGGTGGAAAACATATATTTAATACTTGCGCCGGGTATTTAATGTTCGGCTCCGCCCGAACTTAGACTTTCTTACTTGTTTTATTTTTATTCTTTAACGAAAACTGTATGAATCCGAGTTTAAATCTTTGTGCAACATTAAAAAAAAATAGTGAACCCGCATGGCGTTTAAACGCCCAAAATGGAATTTCAAAAATCTAAAAAAAAATCTCAAATGATGAGCCAGAGTTATAAGCGACCCAAGTGCCATATTTCATCTAAATCTGAGTAAAGAGAGGTCTTGCTTAGTGCAGGTTTTTAATTTCACCAAATTTCAAACCACCGTGTTGCGATAAAAAATGTTAAGTTAAAAAAAAGAAACAAAATAAAACTTTATCGCACATCTACAGGCTAAGTTGTTTGATTTGACCGCTCATTTTTGAAATTGAAATAACGGTGCAAATTTGGTGTTTATCACAAAACATGCTTTCTAGTTGTAAACTAGTATTTTTCCTGACTAGTTTGGGATTTCACTGCAGGGTAGTTACATCGATGTGACTTTTCGAAAAGGTGGCCGGCCTAATCAAAGATATTAGCAAACTAAAGCTTTCATAAATCTCTGTTGATTGACACCCATATCTTAATATTTAATAAAGCTTGAGTATATGTTAACTAAGTTCCACTTTTCCTTTTCAAAAGTATTTTCAAACTAAAATCTTCTTAAATTTCTTAAATCTATTTCGCCTGACAGTTTGATACTAAATGCATTTCAATAAATTTGATTGTTCAAACACGTAGCAACAAACCCATTTCGATTGAAACCCACTCTTTAATCTTATTAAACAATTTAAATTTAACTGTTTAAACAGATGGCAACCCTCTCGAAACCCTTCAAGTACATTCTAAATATCCAAACGTAACATTTCTTAACACTTTTTTCTTTGACACCCGTACTTTTATATTTATATAATTGTTGTAGTTAGTTGTATTGTTAGGTGGCAGCCCTCCTCAAAAATATGTTCAAGCTTGTTAGCTCTCCTTCTTTTGACATTACCATACATATTTTAACAACTGATCAATTAAGTTGAATTTGATTTTTTAAACATATGGTAACCTCGCTTATTATAGTCCATAAATAAAGATTTTTCAAACCCCCTTAGATTTATACCCTATTTTACTTTAATAATTATTAAATAATATGCATTTAATTTTTTAAACAGGTGGCAACCCTCTTCCAACACAATAGCGTTCAAAGTAACGATTTATTAACACTTCTTCGTTTGACATCCAGATTTTGGTATTTCAGATAACTTGTGCATATGTTAACTAAATTCGGTATTTCAAGCAGGCGGCAACCCTTTAAAAAATATTTGCAAATTAGTACCTTTGAAAGTCCTTTCGTTTGCAACCCATATAGTAATACATATTTAATTCCCTTAATTGAAATTAAATTTGATCTTTTAAACAGGTGGCAACCCTCCTATATTCCTTTGTAGGGCTCGGTACAATTGTTACAATAACAAGTAATTTTTAAGAAAAAAACACAGCCAACTTCAACTCTCATATAAAAATTTACAAGTACAGTTAATTTCTTCATGATCCAATGATCGGATCTAAACTAACTTAGTATGGGACCTTCCCTGAGGCACCTGAAAAAGAATTATCGAAATCGGTTAATGTGGTCCGAAGTTATTCGGTAACATATATAAAACATATATTCCGATGAATTGATAACCTCCTCCTATTTTGAAGTCTGTTAAAAAGAGAAAAATTAATGAGGTAAATTATTATAAATTTTCAATAGCCATATTTTAACATTTCTAATAAAATTTACATTAAAAAAATCTCATCCCCCCTAAATTATGCTCTGCGTACGCCCATTATGATCTTGTTTGCATTTTAACTGTTTGCAGTTCTGTTGTGCTGCGTATTTAGTAGTTTGGACCCTTTGCGCAGTTAACTAAGCGAAAATTTGGAGCTTTGCTCAAACTGAATAATTTATATGAAGTTGCACCAGGGGCGCACGGGACCTCAAGGGCCGTCCCGTAATATTGTTTAGATCCGATCATTGGATCATGAAAAAATTAACGGTAGGTACTTTTCCTTAAGCACATCAAAAAGAATTTAATAATAGACAATTATTTTTAATACAATGTACAATATATGAATTATTATTCACATTAACTTTGTAATGTGCATTTACGATTCGATTCGATACAAGGATTCTGGTACTCGATTGCAAATAATTTCGTTTGAAAACGATCGATCCTAATGTTTGGCCATTTCGTTTTCTTTTCCAAAAATTGGGAAACTCACAACCGGCAAAATGAGCGCATCATGTAGCTCCTATAAATCAGCGTTCAAAGGTCTAAACATCTACTTCCAAAACATGTCTGGCATGCGCACAAAATCGAAAGATGTATATTTAGCTACGCTACGTGTCGAAACTTGGCTCAATAACGATTTCTTTGCCGAGGAGTATTTTGATCCGAGCCTGTTCCAGACATATCGCAAGGATAGAGATGCGGTGGAAACTGGTAATTTAAAAGGCGGCGGAGTTTTGATAGCTGTAAAACGCAGTCTAAATTCTACGCTTTTTCAACTTTTTAACCAGGATCCTCTTCTGGATCAATTATGTGTTTGCATTTTTGGCTCTTTTGGTTAACTTTTCATTTCTGTATCTTACATTCCACCTAATAAATAGTTCCGATAGTTTATATAATGATCACGTAGAAAATATTGTTAGCCTCTGTGATAGTAATGATAAATGTAATTTTTGTATTCCTGCGGGATTTTAATATATCAGACATTAGCTGGTCTGATCTACAACATAAAGGTATCTTGACTCCAACTAAAGTTAATAGAGCTCATGAAATCCATCTATTGGATAGTTTTTTTAGTTTGAGTTTTATCCAAACTAATACTGTTTTTAATATGCTGTCTAAAATACTGGATCTCGTTTTTGTGGATGCAAATTTAATTTGCGATCTTTGTGAATGGGATTCGCCAATTGGTAAGACCGATAAGCACCACAATCCGCTTAGCTTAACACTGAATTTCTTTGAGGGTATTACAATGGAACCCAAGAAACCGGTGCCTTACGACTTTTGAAATGCTGATTGCCTTGCTTTGGGTTGTACTATATCTGACACAAACTGGAGTAATCTCCTTTATTCAGAAGATCTCCTTTATTCAGAAGATGTTAGTGAGTGTTATGAAACCTTTTGGAATGATAATATCAAATATATTTTTTAATAATCTTTCTATCCTTCCGCCCAGAATTCACAAATTGCCTTGGTACACCCCGAATCTGAAAAATTTAAAGAACAAAAGGAATAAATACCACAAATTGTATAATGCTAATAGAAATTGCAATATTTTGAAAGACAAATATGTGTCTTTCCTGAAACAGTTTAATGTCCTCGATAAATTTCTTTATAGTCAATACATTAGTAGGTTGGAACTTGAGCTAAGAGAAAATCCGAAAGCTTTATGGAATTTCATTCGCTCCAAAAAAAGTTGTTCAAACCGGGGATGAAAAAGTAGGTACAATTGTACACTCGACGACGTTTGATGACTTAAAGGTACATTAGGTAAAGTCACTAGATTTTAGGTACAATCATATTTTGATCAGATGCATTTTTAGTTTTTTTTTTCTTTACTATATATATTTACATGTAGGCACGGGAGAAGCTTCGATTTCATTTTGAAGAATAAATAAATCTAAAGAAAAGTGGCCAAAAGGACGAAATTAAAAAAGTCATATTATGTATTATCTTATACATTTTACATTCCATTTAGAGCAGCCACTACGAAAAATTAACACTTTACTTAGCTATCCAAAAATTCGTAATTTTTTCTACTAATTTTAACGCTTACCAAGTCAAATTCAATGGCATTTGCGGTCAAATGAGTGAAAACAAATTGTCAAATGGGACTAAAAAATGTTCTTTTGATTGATTTAAATCAGAATAGGCCTTCAGGCGTGTATATGCGCTGCTAAAGCGGCTATTTGTAAGGTTTTGGCCCATAATATCATCGATAAAGGTAGGGATAAAGGAAAGAAAGTTGTGTCAAAATATGTCGACAAATTTTATTGTCAAAATATGACATAATGAAAAGCAGCCTTTATTCGCCCATACAGTCCAGTGTCTAGAATGTCTTCAAATTTCATATTTTCTTTAGATGACAACTATAGCTATTTGACCCATATTCGCTTTTTGATTTCTGGAAATATATTTAACTCGAATTTGCCCAGAACTTTTTTGGCGCGGATTTCGAAAAATTTTTTTTAAGGTTGGCTCTTATTATGAAAAATTGAAAACGTAGTTATCTTCGATGACGTGTTATTAAATGAAAAATGCTAGTAAAAAATATTTCGATCAGAGTGCCGTTACTTTTTTCGAAAAATATAACGCCTACTGCTTGCGTAACCATATGGTCACGCTGGGGTTTTTTAAATTGTTTTCGAATTTACTTACGGCAATTTTATTATTTTCTCTAGACTTGCTGCACCTATTAAAAGGAATCGGATAAGTTATCAAACTTTTCCTGTTGTTTTATAAAAAGCTGGACAAAGAAGTATATGTACTTCGAAAAGTGTGTTTTTTTGTCTTTTTCGCCAATATTTTTCAGTAGTCAAAATAGACAAAAACAACGCTTCTCCGATTCCCATTAGACTATAGTCTCGTGATATGGGCCTTCGAAGTTCGAAATAGGACCTTTGGTAAAAAATTATTTTTAATTATTGCATGTAAATAACTAAAAACCTAAAAATATAGGCGTAGTCGTCCTTTTGCCCTTATTTAAATCGTATAATACTTTTTTTGCGCAAGCTTATATTACAGGCAGGGTGGGCAAAAGCTCGGAGTTCGAGCGAGCGAGCGAGCAAACTCCTACTCAATGCCTCGCAGACAACGAGGCGCTCGCAGCTCGTACTCGTGGCAGCAATGAGGCGAGGCACGATAAGTTTGGCTCGCTCGCCAAACGAGCGAGCGCTGCTTGTTTGCTCGCGCTCCTATTAAACGAGCGAGGCTGTTGTGTGTTGCCTCGCTCGCAGTGCGAGGCGAGTAGCTGTCTGCATACTCACTCTGCTAGGAAAGACGAGTGAGCGACCAGCGAGCGCTCCGAGTGTACTATACAACACATGCATTTTTGTGCATAAAAATGTGGGAATGTATGTCAATAGATTATGTACGAAAGTATGTTAATAATTGTATGTACATATGCATACATATATGTAAAGTATTATATTCGGGCAGCATTTAAAACAACAAATATAATTGATTACATACATAAGGATAGATTATGGAATGAATTATTTTTTAGAGTTATATTCATACATGTGTACACACCTCACATGCATATTTATATATGTTTGTATGTACATATTTATGTATATATGCATTTATGCTTGTATGAACATATGCATGTATTTTGTCTCTACAGAGAAAAGTAAGTAACGAAGATATTATAATCGTTTGTGCCGCAGAAACAAAAAACAAGTAAGCACATGTTAACACCCCCAAAATAGTTTGCTACTTGTAGCAGTTATGCTGTATACCTGAATGAAATATAGTCCTTGGTGAAAAAATTTATTTGTGGCCTGTTGTTGAAGGACATATGTACATATGTATGCATGTATATATGGATGTGTAGACATGGGAAAATTTGCGTAAACTAAGAATAGAGACCGGTTCGCATACAACTATGGCGTTGCGTTGGCGTCGCGTTTGGCAACGCTAAAGCCAACACAAAGCAGAAAGATCGCTGCGTCGGTCGCCAGCTGTTGCAAATAAATAAAATTAAATGGAATGTTTTTTTTTAATCAAATTAAGGTAAGAAATATAATTTTTCATGCAATTATTGATATGAAATATTAATTTATCTCTCGTTAATATGTTAATTTAGTGCCCAAGGTAGTCTCTGCCAAGCTTCATTGTAGAACGCATACTTTTAACTTGCGTTCTGTCAAACCAACGCCAACTACAAAGTCAACGCGAAAGTTCTATGTGGACCAACCTTAATTATCAAATAGTAGCTTGTATTATCCTACATACATACATATGTATGGGGGCTAAACCACAAATATTCATTTGAAAATGCTGATGTCCTACTCATTTATGAAATGAAAGACAAAATAATGATTTTAATATATATTATATTCTCATTTATACATATGTAACATAGTTACTTAGTCCAATTACTTAGTAATTACTTGTATGTAAGAATACAAAGATTATTTATCAGCAGCATTGCCCCTTACATATTGAAAAAAAGTAATAAAAGCTCCCAAAAGAGCAAAATCGCTACAGCAAAAAAAGTGTTTGAAAAACCGCATAAATTCAAATCCGCATAAAAAAGAACCGCATAAAAAGAGACCTAAGTGTATAAGTTGAAATTTTATAAGAAACTATTGAACATTAAAAACATTATACCTACATAAATATGTATGCACATATGTGCCTACCTAGTAGATAAAACTGGTCAAAATAGCACGAATCTATTCTTCTGAGCATGAGAATATATACATAAATAAATACAAAAACATATGTGTATATACATATGTATGTATATACATATCTGCATGCGTGCATACAATCCTTTACTCGAAATTCTTAGTTGCTGTAATTTTTATCCCATACATTTCTGCCGACCAAACAACGCGTTTGCCTGTCTAATCTGCTTGCCTCATTTGCCTCGCTCGTTTGCTCGCCACATTTGCCTCGCTCGTTTACTCGCCTCGCTCGTCTGCTGCTGCAAATGAGTGCCTCGCTCGCAACGACGCCCTCGCGAGGGCAGAGCTAATGAGGCCCTCGCTTGCTTGCCGCTCTACTCTTGCGCTGCCCTCGTTTGCTTACTCGCTCGCTGGCTGCTCAGCGCGTGCGCTCGTACTTAACGAGTGCTCGTTTGCAAACAGCCTCGCGTGTTGCTCGTGAGTTGCGCTAGCTCGGAGTAAACTAACGAGCGAGCGAGGGGCTAAAATGAGGCAAATCCGAACCCTGATTACAGGTGCTATAAGGGGTCAAAGTTCAGGTCTTCGAAAAATTAAGTTCCTTATATTGCAAACAATTTTGAACTGATTTTAAAAGAGTTTTTATCGTTGTAAAGGTGATTAATCCCCCTTTCTTCCGATATGCATATTTGTATACTTAGTATATAAAAATTTTAGAAAAACCACATTTAAATTAAAAAAAAATTTTTTTATAAAGAAAAATATTTTAAACAAAAAATTACTTACAGTTTTTTAAAAAATTAGTATCGTTGTAAAGATTCATAGATCCCCTTTCTTCTAACATACATATTTGTGTACTTCGTATATAAGAATTTGAGAAAAAACACATTTGAAGGAAAAATACCTTTTTTAATAAAAAAAAAATTAAACAAAAAAATACTAACCGATTTTTAAAAGGTTGTTATCGCTGTAAAGGCGATTAAACCCCTTTCTTCTGAAATGCATATTTGTATACTTCGTATATAAAAATTTGAGAAAAACCACATTTAAAAAAAAAAATAACCTTTTTTTATAAAAAAAAAATATTTTAAACAAAAAAAGTTCCTACCGATTTTTAAACAATTGGTTCCGTTGTAAAGGTGATTAAACCTTCTATCTTCTGATATGCATATTTGCATACTTCGTATATAAAAATTTGTGAAAAACACTTAAAACGAAAAAAAAAACTAATTTTTCTTATAAAAAATATTTTAAACCAAAAAAATTACTAATTAGTAATAGAATTGAATACTTTATTTAAATAAAGCTTCTTCGATTTCTAAGGTACAACTGTATTTATTTGAATATTTAGTTAACCTTAAGCCAATGCTTTTTATTGTTTTAAAGTGAATTTTTTATTTATTTTTCTTTAAACTAAATTAAATTAATTATTCAAAACAATTTAAATAAGTAAATTCTTTTAGCTATAAGAGAAGATATTGTATACTAATATGTACTCGTAATATTGTGTAAAATATGTTGTGCTTAAAAGACTAAAGTTTTATGCACAGTCAGCAACAAGAATGAATAGATGAAAATGAAATGAAAACCTTTGGAAAATGGGCGTGGCCAAGCCAACTTATGATTACATCTGGGTGTCTTGGTAACCACTTCACCCATTTCTCCCAAACACAGTTGTTAGCCTTTGGTACCACATACCAAACGGCTGAAAATTTTTACACATCCCATACAACGGTAATTTAGAGAAAAGGGAAATCTTCAATAAATCAGCAAATACTGAATCTAATTTATTTAATATTTATTTTTGCAATAACTCTTTAGAAATATAAAATTAATTTTGCCTGCTAAATTCTTTCAGTATGATTCCGTATAATAATTTGAAGGAATATTTAGAATTTGAACACCCACCACTTCCTGACCCACAAGTTCCATGCCACATACAACGAACTGAACGATAGATACGTTCAAATGCTACCCAGTCTTTCTCGGCGCGTAACGGAAAAAAATCATGAAGGTGTTATGGCTGTGACTGATGTTAGTCGAAAAGATACCATGGAAAGCAATCAGGACTTAAAAACCTAGTTATTTAAGTATTTAAAAAAAAATAAATAAAGTGGTCACTCATAAATCAGCTATTTGTTTAAGTTTTTCCCAACCTTATGTGGCGCCATCGGGGGTCCCACAAGGTAGCATTATAGGGCCTTTATTAGTTATGAATGACATTGGGTCCGGTTTTCTCTTCCAAATTTCTTTTATATGCAGACGACCTTAAGATATACTCGGTTATAAGGAATCGTGAAGACTCTCAAACACCTCAGTCCGAGCTTGATAAATTTAACTCTTGGTGTACTCGGAACCGCCTATTCATGAATATTAAAAAGTGCTCTCATTGTACCTTCACTAGAAGACACAACCCAACACCTGCAAGTTATTTCATCTCGAACTCCAGGCTCAAGCAAGTCACTGAAGTTAAAAACCTGGGTCTCTATTTTGACACAAAATTAAGTTTTTTATCACATATCAATCGTTTCTAAAGCGAACGCTATATTAATCTTCGTTCGGCGTAACAGTCTACCATTTTCAGACCCATATACGTTAAAGGTTCCTTATATAACCTTAGGGAGATCAAAATTAGACTATGCTTCCTTTATCAGGAGACCTTATCACGCATGCCATATTAATAGAATAGAACGAATACAAATATTTTTTATTAAATATGCTTTTCGATCGTCGAATTTCACTGAACCATTGCCCCCTTACGAATCACGTTGTCAGCTTATAGATCTCGAATCCTTGAATAGTAGAACTTCCTTTCTCGCAGGGTCTGATACGATATGTCGAAATTTAAATTGTCGAAACTAAAAACACCGAAAAAAATGTCAAAAAAAATAGCTAGAAAATCAAGAAGGTCGAGAAAAAAATTGTCGAAAGGAAAAATGTCGAAAACAAAAAATGTCGAAAATAAAAATGTCGAAAAAAAAAATATCGAAATAATGTAATGAATGATGTGTAAAATTCGCGCGTGACACCGCCCATACAAACTGAAATTCTCATATCGCTTATCTCTGGAACCGCCTATGCTTACGTCCTGAAATGTGACACAACTATTTATGATATCAATAACGTACTTACGACGGAGAGTGGTAGATTTTGGAAAGGGGGGTGTGGCACTGCACATACAAACTGAAATTCTCATATTGCTTATCTCTGGAACCGCTTATGCTAACATCCTGAAATTTGACAAAGCTATTTATACTGCCAATAACGTACTTATGGCAAAAAGTGGTAGATATTGGAAAAGGGGGAGTGGCACCCCCCCGGCCATACAAACTGAAACATTCAAATCGCATACATCTTGAGCTGCTTATGTTGACGTCCGCAAATTTTACACAGCAATTTATGTTATCAATACCGTATTTACGGAAAAAAGTGGTAGATTTTGGAAAAGGGGGCGTGGAGTGGAACCTCCCATAAAAACTGAAATTCGTATATCGCTTATCTCTGCAACTACTTATGTTAACGTCCTGAAATTTGACACAGCTATTTATGATATCAATAACACACTTATGGCGAAAAGTGGTAGATAATGGGAAAGGGGACGTGGCACCGACCATACAAACTGAAATTCTCGTCGCTTATCTCTGGCACCGCTTATGTTGACGTCCCGAAAATTGACACAGCAACATATGTTGTCAATACCGTACTTATGGCGAAGAGTGGTAAATTTTGGAAAATGGGGCGTAGCACCGTCCATTCAAACTGAAATTCTCATATCGGTTATCTCTGGAACTACTTATTATAAGGTAATGGAATCTGATACACCTACATTTATACACATATAAAATCACAAGAATCATTCAATGCGGAACCATTTTCACCCAGATTTTAAAATCGCATTGAATGATTTTTTTTTTGTGCAAAAGTTTTTAGAGGGATCAGTGTATTTGTCTTCCGATAGGTGGCGTAAGGATTGAGAGCTATCCTATAAAATCATATTTATGATCAGATTTGTTTCACTTTTAGAACACATATTAGTAACACAAAATTTGGTGTAACTTGGTAGCCCAGTCGTGTGATGAAAAAATATTGGGCTTTGGCCCAGTCTTGACAAAAACCCGTGTGAAAACGCTGCTAGAGAAGAAAATATTATCTCTTGTTGTAAACCTTCAAGATACTTTCTCAACCGTTAACGATTCTGATGAAAAAAGAAAGAATTTATGTAGATGTGGTCAATTTAGTTTTTAACCTCCAAGAGGCTATCGGACAGATATAATCGAAAAACTTATTTACAGTCTAAATTGGTATATGTTTGACATATTAGTCAGTGATGAACATCTCATCTCTACATATGCATATATTTTTAAAGGAAAACCGAGGTTCCTATATCGGTCTAATTTCAAAAGCTACTGAAGAAATTTGGGCAAGACTTGGTAGAATTAGCATTAATCAATCCGGTATGATCGTTCATAATTCGATTTTAAGTTTTCCTGTAAATTCGCTATAAATCGTACTGCTGGGCTTCAAAATGGTAATTCGCATAAAGGAGTTAGTATTGGTGACAGATAAATTAAAAGGTGTATGAAAAAAGATGACGAATTTCGACAACTGGGCGATACTAGTTAAAGTTTAATCGTTCAATAAACCCTTTTATGAGATTAATTACAAAAGAGCATGCGAGAAAGGGATCCGTACGATAAGTCGAAAATAAAAATGTCGAAATTTAAAAATTTTTTAAATCTCGAAATAATGTTTAACCGAAACNCGATTTAATTTATTCCTTCACTTCTCTTTTGAATCATCAAGGAAGAACACCGGAGCTACCAGCCTCATCGATATTTCCCGCATTAAGGTAATAGACTCAATTGTATACAAAGAAATCTTGACAAATATATATGACTATTGGTTTGAATTAATACTAAATCACTGTCTGTATCATTTTATTTCTTTTTGCAAATAATACGAAACCCCTGTGCGTCTGAGCGCTAAAGTCGAGGAGGCACATGCGTTTTGACATGGTCCCATCGAAGCCGAGCAATAAATGACCAACGACCTGCATATATATATTACAGTCTACAACCACAGCGTACACAGGGAATCATTGTCCAGCATCCACTTTTTTGCCACAACGTTTTTTGCGCCAACGATCGGTCAAGCCACA